>NC_079382.1:16142500-16442500 GCF_021018895.1 Seriola aureovittata | reverse complement strand
CTTCTAAAAAGGATGCCCCGCCAGTCCAGACGTCCCTCGTTCGCACTTCCATGCTGCCTCCAACAGCAGGATAGATAAAAATTTAAAAAAAATGTTTTTTTTTTTCAGATGTGCAGAATATAATCAGCAGATTAATCGATAATGAAAATAATTGTTAGTCGTAGCACTAAACTCTCTGCTTTCAAGAAGCTGTAACCTGCACACGTTCGGTCATCATTAAAGATTCGAAAATAAACCCCGGATTTGATTTTAGCTGTCAGCTAAGGATTTCTGCAATGTATACATCCCCAAGGCATCTTGACGATACGCCTTCTCCAATTTATTTCCTCCATTTCTGTCAAAATGACATTTGATTCAACTAACCCAACTGAGCTCCATATTATTTATGATTCTATTTATGGACCTCATTTGAGATGCACCACTTAAGCAGTCTGTCCGTCGTCCCTCCGCTGTGTGTACATCCTGTCCTGTCCTTGTGTGGGGAATGGCTGTGGAAGCATGTTCATGTCCGGTTTGACCTCTACAGTGAGGAGACACAGACGAACCCTGCAGACGTTGTCTGGTTGAGTGTTTACAGGGACTGGGAGGTGACCCCAGCCTGCCTGTCATATCTCAGCTGTCCCAGTGCTGGCGCCCTTTAAACACCTTTTGTGATCACCTATTTTTAACACACTCAGCTAGAGCTGATTGTACATAGTAGCAAGGGGGCTGAACGGGTAACTGAAGAACATGGATGGCTATGGCATTTAATTATTGATTAATGGAAGACCTACAAGGCTGTTAGCTGAACATGCCAGCAGGAGGTGAAAAGACTTAGCAGGGAATTCAAACCTGATATTTTTCCTTGTTTTTCAGAAGTTTAACAGGCAACCTTGTGGAGCTAGAATAATATATGGTTGTGGGGTTGTTTGTCCATGAGGTATCAGTAGGACTTTAGCCTTCTGTATTGGCATCAGTGTGTTTTCAGTCACCTCTGAGGGCAGAGCTGACAAATCCTGTAATTGATTGCGCCTTTGCTTGAGGCCATCGGCTTTCCGACACGTTTCATTCAGCACATAAACCCGTCAGAAATGAAATGAGCTAAAGCTTCCAGCCACACTCAGTGTTTTCAGTGTCATCCAGGTGTTCTCCAGTTTCTCATTATACTGTACATTAAGATCATAATCCACATTACTCATATATTCAACTTGTTATTCTGTCCCTTAATCTAATCAGGTTCATTTACTGTGTCGTGAAGGCAGTCAGAGCGCTGCAGTGTCGCCTGCGAGATACCAAATCTCCTACAAATCAAGGTCGGATTAATTTGTGTCCCACTGCCAGAAATAGCGTTGTAGTTTCTTTGAGTTGTGCGTCTTTGTTCTGTGGCAAAGATAATGTGTTAGATGACATGGAGATGCAAAGTGTACCACATTTCCATATACGTGATGTAATTGAATGAAATCCAGGAGGCATGCAGTTGATTAATTGGGCTTGGACTACATCCTGCGGAGTATTTGATTTGCCTGTGCAGTGTTCCAAATGCTGCACTGATGCAGTCATGTGTACACACAACGTCGACAATCATAAAAACAGACATCGGTGAGGTGGGGACAGATGCAGTGAGAAGTCTCAGGTGAGCACTGTTCTGCTTCATGAGTCCATATGTGACAAGGGCCTAAATCTTGCCTTTATGTTCTGTTGTAAACAGCATTGTTCTGCTGTTTCTTACATCATCTGCGTATTTGAGTTTTTCAAAGTCCTATGTATAAATAGGACAACAGCAAAGCAGTTCTAGTGATGGCCAGGGTCGGTCAGACTGTCGATCAACCACTTTCATCCATTTTGGTTCCATTACATTTTGGTCCAAATATGTTAACAACAATTGGCTGGACTGCCATGAAATTTTGTAGAGATTCATGGTTCCTAAAGCAGTGGTTCTTTTTAACTTGTTAACATCAAGGACCCCTAAACCGACACAAATAAGACAATGGACCCTTATTTGATAACATCTTGTCCCATATCCCCCATCTGATAAAATGTTTGTTTTTAGATGTTTTATTGCTGAAAGTGTTTGAGACCAATGACCAAAATAGTCATAGTATAATAGTCTATCAGTGTGTTACTTGGATGGATGGAAATACATAAATAATAAAATAAATCATTTCCCATTTTGCTGGGAACGCCCTCAAGGACCCCTGGGGTTCCCTGGACCCCACTTTGAGAACCACTGCCCAAAAGAACAAATCCCACTGACCTTTATGATCCTATGACTTTTCATCTAGCGTCGCTAGCAACTGAAGTTTTCACTTATCCACTTCATCATCTACAGAAGGGACTGGCACAAAACTTTGTCCAGACATTCATGTTTGTGGTTTTCAGTGAAATGTCTTGACAGCTATTGCCTGGATTGCCATGACATTTGGCAAAGACATTCATTTTGCCCTCGGGATGATTTGTAATTAGCTTTACCTTGTGTTTAATTCTAATTAAAAAATGTTAGCATGCTAATATGCTTCACTTTGATTGGGAACATGGTAAACTTTTTAGCCCCTAAACATTAACGTGTTTCTCATTATCATTGTAAGCATGTTAGCATGCTGACGTTGGCATTCAGCTGAAAGCACTAAGTACACCCTCAAACAGCCATGGCTCGAGACTCCTAGTCTTGTTTATCCTGGCTGCAGTATAAGGCTAACTGTGGCTCAGAGATAGCTGTAGCTTATGTAAGCAATATGCTGGTAATGTTGCAGGCTTGTTACAAGGCAAGACGAGATGTGGGCCTGCAGCTCGGGCCCAGCGGGGACAGGTCGGACAGAGGCCGCTCCCCACAGATGCCGGATCCCGTCAGGGAAACAACCAGCTTCTGTCTCCAGCCAGGTGCACTGTGGAGTGGCTGTGCTCCCAGAGATCTGAGCCGTATGGTGGTACCATGATCACACAGTGTTCCAGCTGGAGCTCTGGCTGATGGATGATGAGTCCTCAGCATGGGAGGTTTTTCTTCCTGCTCGCTTTAATTCTGTATGACTTCAAGCTCTTAATATAGCCCAAGCCCTTTTTACAACAGTTCAGAGATGTGATGGTTGATTCTTGTTCTCTTTATTATTATTTTTTTCCTTGAATAGGTAAGAAGTCACTGGTTGCGGTGAGGCTGAAGATGATTTTCAGAAAATGTTTTGAACCATTTCAGTCCTTTGAAAAATTTGAAGCCCTTGATGATGTCTTGAATTTTCTGTTTGGTTTTTTTTGGATGATGATCGCAGGCTGCTATTTAATTTGCATCTGACCCTTTCTGGCTGTGGTGCCCTGTTTTAAGGTATACGAGAGGTTTTTGCTGTATGAAATAATCTACCGGAAAGAGATAGAAGAGAAGGAATATCACTCCCGTAGGTGCCGCAACCAAATGAGTTGCGTGTAACCCTGCTGAACCACCATGGCATCCCAGGCCATACTGACATCCATCATGAAGTCACATGGTCCTCTCAGGGTGGGGCGGGGACATGTACCTCACTGTCATGCTGCTGATGTGTGGTGACCGTGACATTTCCTCTCTCCTCAGCAATACACGAGTTCCCCAATGACCTTTTCACCAACAAGGAACGAAAAAGTGGGGCCATTCTGCTGCACATTGTGGCGGTAAGATGGCTTTTTGAAAAAATTATTTTTAAGAAACCGCACCTGCAACACCCTTCTCTTCAGTCCCTGGTCAACACTCTCAGTGGAGCTCAGCTCTTTGCAGTTGGATTTAGAAGCTGTTCACATACCCAATAACTGCTTTTCCAGTTTTTAAAGCCTGAAGGTAAGGTGGGGGCATTGTAGTAGTTTTTTGCCTAGCCAGATTTTAAAAATCCCTCAGAGGAAACCTGTGATCTTGTTAAAACCAGCTTGCACCCATTTTTGTCCTCACAGTATCTTATATAAATGTAAACTCAGACCCAGCTCAACATATTTAATCAGAAAGGTATATGGGAAAGAAAGGCTAATGAATCAAGCGCTTATTGAGCTTTTATCTTTAGATGGAACAAGGCAACAAGATGGAACATGGGTCAATGGCATATGAAACAAATGATGCATCCTCACCAATACTTGGTGTACACTCCCAATGGAAGCAGTCATAACTAGGGAATTGTAAAAACACAAATGAACACATCCAGGCTCATAATACACATACAGGATAAAGCAGCCAATCTTTTTTTCAGGGCACATTCACATTTAAGGGCTGCTACTGTCCTAAGATAAAGGGCTCACTAGCTAAACATCACAGCTGATGCAGGCCAAGAGGAATTGTCATTTGAATGCACATTGCATCAACTAGGGAACTACAAAAAGTCATTACTTTAATTTAATGGCTCTGAGTGTCATAAAATGATGATACCTCTCTAAGGAGAGCTTCAGCTCTTTGAGTGAATGCAGAAAGCTTCATAAATATGGCGGTGGAGGTATTTTCAGTCTCATTTGAAATGTTGCACATGATTCATAAGAATGGTGCTGAGGTAAATCCAGGCCCAGATCAGGAATAAGGACCTGCACATGTCTCTTCTTATGGGTTAGAGGTGTTTCTCCACATTTAAAAACCATTATTGTCTACATTGTCATGTTAAGCTCCACTGACATATACACACAGGCCACCTGCAGATTCCAGTGGAGCTACTGAGCATTGTTCATTTTAAAGCAGCTGTGAATAAACTCTTAATGCTGGATTTAACTGGCTACAAAATTTTTTTTTTTTTTTTTTTTTTTAGTTTAACCCATCCAGGGCTGTATCCTGAAATACTGTTTCAAAGCTTGGATTCTGGGAGCAAAATGCTGAAGCTTTTTCATAATGTATTATTGATAGTCTGTCTTAAAGTTACGTTCTGTGGGTAAAAAATTCTTTCAATCAGTTTTTTGTTACCATCCCACCCCTGGTGCTAGGAAAGGTAAAGAGGCAATTTCATACTAAAACAAGATATTGGCTATAATTTTGAATATTGTTTCATAGGAAAAAGACTGGAGTTTGTCCGTTAAATTGGAAGTGCATTAGGAATGGGTCTTTAAATCGCCAGTATGAACAGAAAGAGTGATTATAGCAAATTGCTTATTTTAGCACTCGACTATTGCTTTTAAGACAAATCTGAAAATTTATGAATCTTTCCTTTTTAAATGTAGCCTAATCTAAATCTGCTGATCACTATTTTTCCCATGTAAGGTTAAAAAAAAATCTCCTTAGTGACATAGAAATTTTTAGGACCAGGATATGAAGGGTCTTATTACAGATATGACCAAAACTGAAGGGGGAGATCTGATCATACTGCAGTCCTGCACTGCCCCCTGTGGATAGCATAGAGCAGAGCACACCTGCCAGAGCTGCCGGGCCATGATGATGTCACAGCTGATCTATAATTAATAGAGCTCTCCACAGCTACTAAAATAGGCCCCGCCCCTCATACGCCCCATGGTATTATGCAGGTCCAGTAGATTTTTCACATAGTAAGGGAAAACAACTCGTCACTGAACTGACATTTCGAATTTAATGCAGGTTCAATTTTAACTGGGTGCTGTGCTTTGGGATTCCCCTTCACCCATCCTTTAGCAGGAGAATATCTTTGCTCTGCCAAGGCTCTTAACTCAGCTGTGTATCCACACACACACACACACACACACACACACTTCCTCCTCTCACTTCTGTTTTGCTCGTGTCACACACACACTGTCACACACTTAACTCTGCTGATTTTGTCTGCAGACGCTCTACATGTTTCTGGCCCTCGCTATAACCTGCGACGAGTACTTTGTGACATCGCTGGAGAAACTCTGTGAGGTATTTGGACCTTGTAGTTTTTCATCTTTCAGTGTTGGAGTAACACAACACTGGTGGTGTGTGTGTGTGTGTGTGTGTGTATATATATATGTAAACCACCTCTTTTTGTTGTATTTCTGCAGAAACTAGATCTGAGCGAAGATGTTGCCGGGGCCACCTTCATGGCAGCTGGCAGTTCTGCCCCAGAGCTTTTTGCATCTGTCATTGGTAAACAAACACACACACAGAGCGTGCATACATACACTTAGACATTCCCAGATGGTTGGTGTCACCGCTGATTCTGATTGGCCTCTCTGTGTGCAGGTGTTTTCATCACCCACGGTGATGTGGGGGTGGGGACCATCGTTGGCTCAGCAGTCTTCAACATCCTTTGCATCATTGGTGTCTGCGGGATCTTCGCTGGACAGGTGTGTGTGTGTGGGAGAAGGAGTGACTTACTGCTGCATCATTCTGTTTATTTATAGACTGCAGAGTAGCACATGTGTGGCAGAAGTTTTTTTGCTGAGGGGAAACAAAGCCATCTGCTTCAGTTAGCTTTCTCAGAACTGGTTTTAGTAGAATTGGAAACCTAAACTCTGGAGGCATAAACAGATTATAAAGCTGTGATTCTTCTCAACTCTTTCACTGTTCACTAATACACATAGATCTCAAATATGACTGCACTTTTCCGCTGTGAAATCTTAGGTGGTGATACTGACCTGGTGGGCTGTTTTCAGGGATTCCTTCTACTACATCCTGTCTGTTTTGGCTTTGATTGCAGTAAGTCGATGAAGTTCACCATGTGCATTTATTAATGGACATCAGCTGAGACTTTCTAATCTAAGAGGAATGATTTCCTTCATTTTTCAGTTCATCTACGATGGGAAAATAGTTTGGTAAGTTTTTTTTTAATTTTTTTTTTTATAATCCACTTTAGCTATAACGCACTGTTGCTCAATTCTATGCACTCAAGGATTTTGCTGCTACAGCCTTACAGCCCTAACTATTGATTTTCTCATAAGTCATGTTCTCATGGTAATACTACCAATGGTAATGGTTGTAGCAGGCGACTAGAAGACTTGGAAATACTCCTATAAGCTGAAAGATCTTGGATATTCTATTTATTTTTATAAGTGTGCGGGAAACCTGAATTTGTTGTTGTTTTTTATCAGGTGGGAGAGTTTGGTGCTGGTGCTCATGTACGCAGGATACATCCTCGTCATGAAGTGAGTTCTGCATATTCATGTTGCGAGTTGAATACCACATCACCATAAAAAGATGAGTGTGTGCATAGGGGGTGGGGGGATGCTTGCACACTAACACCTGTGAGCTGCTGAGTATGCCCAACTGCGCACTCAGTAGTTTCACAAGAGAGGAGTGAGTTTCCAGCTGGAGGGGAGTGTCTCATTCATATCGCCTGCACAGACGTTAGCTGCACACTCAACTGTGGAGCACTTGTGTTGAAAAATGTTGCTCCTCTTCAGAAGTAAGATGCTGCAAAATACAATTTTTATGATGCATTTTGTTCAGCTAGGTTTATCATAACAGCATGTTACCTTGTCTTTTGACAATTATTCTAGATGTTAAAATTAGATAATGTGTATATATATATATATTTTAAAAAATGCTCCACATAGTATCTACCTGTCGACAATATTCCGTTTTGAATAGTTTCACTTCAACTGATGATTAACTTTAAATAGTAATTTCATATGTAAAAAATCTGTAATCCCATGAAACATAAATGAATTTATCATATTTACATATTGTAGTTTTCTTTTAAACTTGTGATAATTATTAAAGGATTAGAAGTGTTACTTAATGTTAAACTGGATAATCACAATCTTACAATCTGCTCTGAGAACTCCTTGTCCCCTGTCTCCTTAACTGTCAAAATTCAGCAAATAACAGACTCCTCTATTACACTCTATTTGTGTCTTTACAGTCCAAACTGCCTAATGCCAACCACATCGTTCTGTGCTGCTGTGTCTGTCCAGCTGGTAATCTGTGTTACACTCAGCAGCAGTCTGCTCTCTCCCTGCCATAAGAGTTTAATCTTTCTCCCTCTGCACTGGCTAAGAGCACAGGCTTAACTGGATCACTCCTCTCCTTTCTCATTTGGAGGAAAGAAGTGCTTACTGTAGGATACACTGTCATATGTCTCCCCTCTCCCAAAATATCTGCTAACCATTTTGGGCTGTTCCAGTCAAAATGGAGCAGAGTGGGTTTTATATAGCGCAGTCACAGCTCTGAGGTGACCTTCCAGGGCTCTGCTGTGATTTATTTATTTTTTATTTTTCTCCAAGCAAATGGCACACTTCCTGCCAAATGTGAAACAAATGACATAAGGAAAAAAGTGACGGTAAAAGATTCATTTAAACACAAAAACCTCTCTACTTTTGAATTTTAGTTGAGTTTGAGATTGGTCAATTATACTTGGCCCAAAACTGACAAAATATACCGTCTTAAACTGAACATGTGTCTGTCTTTACAACATCATCTTCATCTTCAAGCCTCTTCTTCATGGAGGACTTGACTTGGACTTTTTTTCCATCATCCTTGACATTTTGTGGATGTATTTGATTTAATGTCTCCTTTTCCCCCAAGGTTAACTAACTTCACAGTGGCACCTAGCTAACGAAAGGCTTTAGGTACTGCTACAAAAGTTTACAGTGATGCTGCACCACATGAGCACACAGTATGGACAATTAACATTACATGCACTGGTTGGTGTAGTTTTATGATATAAAAGTTAGCTTTAGCTAGGTAGCTAACTGAAAAAGCTGGTTGTGAATTAAGTTAGATAGCTTTTTTATCGCCTGATCTGAGTTTGAAGGAAAAGTATACATGTTATATTCGATTTTATATTTGTTTAGCAACAGTATTATTTATTGTCATCTGTTATATTATTGACTCTTCTGATAATTTTTTACTGTCTTTTACTTGCCTCCACACTTCACAATCTGTACAAAATATAACAACCTCTATCCTTAAACTTTAAATTCACACAAGGGAAAAACTGAAAGTAACATTAAATGTGGAATTAAGATGATACCATTGAATAATTTCTTCCAAATTGTACACTGAAACTGTAACACATTTTTAGTGCTAATGTCGGCTTCTGATGCTGGACCTCTGAGCACAGCTCTTCTGGTGTTGCCTCTGCGCATATTATGTTCAAAGGCAGCAGCAGCACTCAGTTCAGTATTTTTGATCCATTTTTATGTAACGCACTCAAATGGTCTTACTGAAGGCCCGTGTGGCTGATGAAAGCCTTGTGATTGGCTTCTGTGAACATTTCTGGCTTTCTCTTCCTTTTCTGTGCCAGTGCAGAAACAGCATATTTCAGCCATTTTTTTAGTTAGTGTAATGCTGATGCTCTTTTTTTTTTTTTTTTTAGAAAGTAGGCCACCTTAACTGTAAATTCGTTCTATAGATGTATGGAGTGTAAAGACTTTATTTTGGCTAATTTATACAACATTACAAACGAGTGGGAGCCTTTCATCTGAAGCTCATACTGTAAACCCTATTTGCAAATGTGAATCCTGACACTGGATGTCCTATCTTGTTTATTTTTCTTCCCTTTTTGGACTCTCAGCTGAACTAGTTCAGCATCTCTAATTTAGGGATTATGTTCCATCTGTTTACTAGATTCAACTCCAGCATGCAGAATTTTTTCATGGGGAAGTCGAAGAAGAACGTGGCCAATGGTAACGCTGCGGCAAGCAGTGAGATGGAGGACGGTAATACTAGTTATGACTATGTTTGGGATGACGACCCGTCATCGCCTTTACTCTCAGCAGGTAAGGTTAATCAGACAGGCTGGGTACTAGACTATTCTCTGCCAGGAAATTAATCAGATCTATGTTGAAATAAGATTGAGATAACTCGGCCATGAAATGAGATGATTTGACTTTCTCTGGAAGACTGTGGGTGTTTCTTTCTACTAAAACGTCTGTGGCTTTAAACTTTCCCCCCTTCAGCTGAACTAACTTAACTTGCTTCAGCTTATACTATATTCTGCTGAGATGTACTCAAAACAATAGTTCCTCATCTTTGGGGAAATATAACAATCTGCTTCCTTGCTGACAGTTAAATGAGTAAATGATGCCACTCTAATATCTTCTTGCTAAAAATGAAACTATAGCCAGCAGCCGGTTAGCTTAGTTTAGCATTACAGACTGGAAACATGGGAAACCACTAGCCTGGCTTTGTCCAAAGGTAACACTTTTAGTCAATTTCTTCTTATGGTACAGTATGCTCAGCTAACAGGCTGCTTGCTGTAGCTTTATGTTTAGTGTATAGACATGAGAGTGGTGGTGATCTTGTTAACTCTGTGAGAAAGCATATAAACATATTTCTCAAAAATGGACATTCAAACTATTCCTTTTTGAATGAGAAGCAAACTGCTAAATTTTCCAAAGTAAGTTTCAGTCCTCCAGCATCTGTGAACTGCACTACCTGAAGACCCAGTTTATTAAATTTCTCTTTTTCCCCTTTAAAAGTTGGATATGTTCCTCCCTTTTTGGGTGATAAGCAACTGAAGCTTATCTGAGTATATAGGGGCCACAAAATAAAATGTTCCTGTTGAAAATGGGAAAAGCGTAATGAAGATACTCTTTTATCTTCCTTCGGTAATGCAGTTTACTGTCAGGGGACTTTGTTGTCTTGGGGTCTCTTCAACCTTTGCTGAATAGCATCTTCAATGTCATGTTTGGGTGCCACAGTTCTCCACTTCTTCCCTTTTCCTTTTTCGACCTTTCAAAAACTTCTAGTCAGTGACATTTAACCCCTCTGAGAGGTTTAACCCTTCCCACTTTGGCTGTACTAGTGTTAACATGCCTGTCTGTTTAGCCTTACTAAACTTATTCTTGCTTACTGTCAACAGTTGTGCTGCTGTGTGCCAATTCTTTCCACTTGCATACTACTTTTCTTCTGCTGGTCTCTGGAGTGTTGAGCCACTCACTCCTGAAGTGGTAATGAATTTCACAAGAGGAACTGTTTATGCTGTCTCTGTTTACACAGTTAATTTATGTGCATTCTTGCATGTATAATAAGTCAAATTAAGGCTGAGTTAAACTAATAAGTGTCCTGTAGAACTTTTTCATTCCCCATACACTGCATCTTATAGCTAATTGTGAGCAAAGAGCAAATGAGGAGTTATAGGATGCCAATAAAACCTTTTTAAGATATGCATTATTGTCAGAACACACATTATCTGAAGGGGAGTGACCACTCGCATAACAGTTTGAGATTGTCAGGTCAAAAATGCCAGAGGTTTCCAGTGCTGCAGATTTAGAAATCAATGTCAGTAGTCCCATAAATATTCACAAGTGATAGGTAAACTTCAAAGCTCCACCAGGCAATTTGGGAGAGCTATCTGAAGTTCAGTACCCAGACATCATCATGTGAACTGTGCACAGCACCCTCATGTAAACCCACCCAACTACTGTGTGATGATTTTTTCCCAAGGTGAGTCCTATGGTGAATCTCAAACTCCTCCGTTCCTCCACGACATGAGCCTGGAGTGAAGCGGAGGAAAGATTTGGGACTTTAATCAGCAACTCCATAAAAACTAGATGAATTTTTGATCAAGTGCTCCCATCATGACTGAATTTGCTCACCTTTCATATTTACAACATTGTACTAATATATGCAGTCTTACAAGTGAATCTTTGTCAACATTATCACTGTCCAGTGAAAACCACCTGTCTCCAAATTTCATTTCAGAGTCACTGAAAGATTGAGTGAAACTAAACTATTTAAAACCTGTTCATTTAATTAACTGGAAAAAGGCATCGCCACAATGAACTCACTCATGAAACGTCGACATTTTTAGATGCAAGGACAGTGATGACATGTTACATGCTCAGAGATACTGGATTTAAAATGGTTCAAACCTACACGTGATGATCCCTTCCTTTGTTTCCTAGAAAGTC
Organism: Seriola aureovittata; assembly: GCF_021018895.1. Classification (NCBI taxonomy): domain Eukaryota; kingdom Metazoa; phylum Chordata; class Actinopteri; order Carangiformes; family Carangidae; genus Seriola; species Seriola aureovittata. Next base: position 16,430,806 of record NC_079382.1, on the reverse strand, counting down.
AACACTCGTTTATGTGTCCCCAAAACCGTTCTACTAAGAATCGCTTCCCTCGTCTCCGTTGAGGCAACAAGTAAGATGAAGGCACCAACATACGTCACGTAGGTTGTAGAGGGAGAGATGAGTGACAGGAGGAGTGATTTCCGGAGCTTTGGAAAACACCCCAACTTGTCTCGATAAGACATTCACGCAGTTCGTTTAGGGGACGTTTTTGCTCTTAAGTTTTGATTTGTGTGTGTATTGAACTGTCAACTTCCGGTCCATGTTGTGATTTTAGGTTAACAGGAATATATTTTGACATTAAAAAAAATAGCCTATGGCAGCTTTAACTCTGGCATAGAGACAAAATGGCTCTGCTTCAGCAACCATTAATATTCCTTGGCCCAGGAAACTAGCGCCACAGAGTAGAAAATGACACTGCATATATTCATAGTATAGTATGTGTCTCTTAATGACGATGCCCCTTTTTATTTAGCTGTTTAGTCGTGGCTGTGGCTCAGGAGGTAGAGTGGTCGTCCGCTAATTAGGTCAGTGGTTCGATCCCTGGCTGCTCCAGGCCACATGTCGAAGTATCCTGATGGCCGTTTCATCAGTGTATGAGTGTGATATATGAATGTGGGTGAATGTGGCAAGTATTGTAAAGCGCTTTGAGTGGTTAGTAAGACTAGGTGATATATAAGTGCATCTTGTAATTTGCACTTTTGCCAATCGGGTATAATTGACTTTATTTGCATATCACTTTTTAAAAACCAGTGTCACAAAGCACTTCAGTCATGAAGGGAGTAAGTACATGAACTTGAATGAAACAAAAGAAAAAAAGTTCTGTGTGTTAATCCGGGAAGATTGATGCACAGTTCATTCATTCATTCATTTCCTTTTATTTATTTATTTTTTATATTTGTATCATATCCCTCCACCCCTTAGTCAAGCCCAGCAAGGCTTACAGCCGTGGCTCAGTGGTGATGGTGGACGAGATCATCAACGCCAGCCCTACAAAGTTCAGGTTTCCAGAGGCTGGCCTCCGTGTCATGGTCACCAGCCATTTTGGACCCAAGACCCGTCTGCGCATGGCCAGTCGCCTCATCATTACAGAGGTACAGCTGGGCGTTGTTGCTCCAGTCTTTCTTTACAGTGTTTGCAGCTTCGCATGTCTGAGTTTAGTTTCAACTCTTTTGTAAACTCCTTATCTCACTTGCACAGTGTACACATATATTTGTGTTTTGCATGGATTGCAAAGACACATGATTGCAGTAAAAGTTTTGGCAGTAGCTCAGCAATCAAAGGAGCGGCACGTCTGCTCATGTGCTCTTTGACTTAGTTTCTGTTTTCTGAAAGCGCCAGAAGTTGGTCCAAGCTGCCAATGGCGTGGAGACACAAGTGATTGACGGGAAGGTTGAAATCGAGAACGGGAACGTGCCAGAGGACAAACCCACCGAGGCGGAGGAAAACGAAACCATCTCACCGTTTCACATTCCAAGTACGTGATGCATGTATTTACTTGATGAATGTGTGTAATTTGGCATACATGGACGGATACTTTAGGGGGTAAAGAGATACAGGAACAACCTAATTATGAAGCATCTTCACATCTTTGACAGTTCAGATATATTTATGAATCTATTATACATCCTCCTGTGTTGGTTATTTTAACAACTTGAAGCATTAGTAATACTGAAAGGCATTTTTAGTTGGACAGCTCTGCTCAATCTGCTTAAGAATTTCTTTCCGCTTCAACAGTTATTGATGTCCTCCCTCAAATTAGTCAGTGGCTGCATATGTACTGACTAATGATCACCCTCTTTGACAGCTCTGAGCGGGCCTGCCCTTTTATCAGTCAGTGGCTGCTGATGTGAAAAGAATCTGAATCTGATTAATCTGATTTAATACGAAACAGACCAATTCATCAAAGTGGGTGGAAGTGTTGTTGGGTTATATTAGGCGAAAAGGCATTAAAAGAAGTGGAACGGAGGAGGATAGAGTTTTGGTGTTTGAGGTGCCATGTGCGGTCTGTCTGTCTGAAATCTTGTACCACAAAACAGGAAAAGGGTGCCGTTAGTATAAAAGCTTTTTGCCAGGAAAAAAAAAAAAAAAAGCTTTCAGTATTGGTGCTAAATGACGGATGGATGGGTATGTTTATCCTTTTCACTAAAGCCAAAGAGGGAATAAAAGCAAATGGAACCATAGCTTGGCCACAAGCAGACATATCTCCTGTTTTTCAGTTGTTTTTTTTAACACTATTTATTCATTTGTCCCATTTCAATAAAACCTCATTAACGGTACAAACAACTCTCAGAAAAAACAAAGATGTGATGCAGATTTCTTACATTTTCTGAAACTGTAAATGTTGTTGGCACATCGAATAGAATTAGGTCAATATACCTGATTAAGTGTGACGTTAGAAATCAGTTGCTTGACAGAAAAGATTCTCCACATAATCAATGAGGGGAAACAACTATAATTTAACCCACAATGAAAAGCTGAAGAGCTACACTCTTGTGCTCATGTGCATTTTTGCTGCAGGAGGTATTGGCAGCAAGTTCAAGTGGCTGATCTCGTGGCCTCTGCTCCTGTTGCTGTTCTTCACCGTCCCGAACTGTGCCAAGCCTCGCTGGGAGAAATTCTTCATGGTTTCCTTCATCCTGTCCACTGTCTGGATTGCTATCTTCTCCTACTTGATGGTCTGGATGGTGAGTGTAATTACACCTGTTTGTGTGGAAAGGAAGAACTTAATAGATTTTTAGAATGAGGTATTTACCACGGCACTACTACTATTACTTTTACTTGAGTATCGGTAGTATAACACATCAGTCAGTCAAGATAAAATAAATTCACATGAATTTTTATCACAGGAAATCTTTCTGCTTTTGTTGGGAACCAATCTAATGTAAAAATGTCAAATGTTCATAAGAATTTGTGCATTTATTAGACTTATGTGATAGTAAAGTCAATATTTGTTGACATTTTGCGCTGTTGGTTTAACAAAACATGCAATTTGATAACATTTTTCACTGCTTTCTGGCATTTTAGAGACAAAACTATAATGGATTTAATTGAAAGAATTATCTACAGATTAATCGATACTGTAAATAATTGTTAGTTGCAGCTTTAAATTCAAAGACATAAATCAGAAAAGCAGGATATATCACAACCAAGAGTTGTACTGTAAAAATGAATTAGTACAGTTTAAATCATAGAAGTATTAACTGTCAAATGAGTCACCTTATGCTTCCTGCCAGGAGGGTAACATTAATTATCCATAGGACATAACTCAATAATTTATCTATTCAGTATATACAGACCGTCCAGGAGAGTAGGTACAAAGAGTAAAATGCATAAAACATTAAACATGAGTATTTGTTAGTATTTGAATGTGACATGCCTTTCCCCATGAAACAGATAATGCTATTTTTGAGCCCTAACACTGCCTGTGCATTTCTCTCAGGTCACTATAATTGGCTACACTCTGGGAATCCCTGATGTCATCATGGGCATCACTTTCCTGGCAGCAGGCACCAGTGTCCCAGACTGCATAGCCAGTCTCATCGTGGCTCGGCAAGGTATACCTTTCCCCTTGAACCATTTTTGGATCGCTATTGTATTATGGTTCTATTATGCAGTAGAGAGCCGGACGTTGTGTTTATGTGGTGTACATTTAATACCACTTGTCTACCAGGACATCTAATTTAAAAAAATTTGTATGCTTTTACGATCCCCGATGGCTAGTTGGCTGAATCATTAAAATAAACATTAAAATACGAATATAGATGCAGTGTCTTTGTGGATAGCTTGAGGTAGTTTGACGTGAGAGCGAAGAGATGGAAGAAGTAGAGAAATGTATCACAACATCTAGATAAGTAAGAATGCACTGTAAGCTGTTTACATGCAGATGAGTCAACGTGTGTGTGAATTTGAGCTATAGTTGGTTAAACTTAGACATCTAGATATGCAAAACTGTACTTTGTGAGCTTTTACAAATGTAGTGCAACACACACACACACACTACACACACACACACACAGATGTGTCACCTACAGTACATGCATGGAAGCAAATTGTTCAAATAGGAATTTGTACAAAGCACTTTAAAGTACAGGGGCAAGAAAAAACAGTGCAGACACATTACTAAATAGCCCTGTGTAACTGCCTTCCCAGCTGAAACTACAGAGCAGAGAAATGTTGAACTTCAGTTGGAAATAAAGATTTGTTTTTTGCTTGCTCTTTGTTTTGTTGCAGGTCTGGGAGACATGGCGGTGTCCAACACAATCGGCAGCAACGTGTTTGATATTCTGGTGGGACTGGGGGTTCCCTGGGCGATACAGACCATGTGTGTAAGCTATGGATCAGAGGTAAGGAGCTAGTTTGCTTTGCCACAGCTCAGACCTTATTAGTGACAACAAAATCCAGTGTGTCCTTATGTCTCGCAGTGAATAATAACATTTAATGACGGCCAATGAATCGCTGAGCTTTTTCCCTGTGTGTTGCAGGTGATGATTAACAGTCGGGGGCTGGTGTACTCAGTGGTGCTTCTGCTGGGCTCTGTGGCCCTCACGGTGAGCAATAGTTAATCATGTTTACGCCACGCCGGTGCCACATGTCGACCACTTCTGTAGTGTACCTTGCGTGTTTAAAGTAGAAATCCAGTGTCTTTTAGACAAAATAAAGATCCCTGTTTGCCTAAGGTCATCACTGACTGATGCCCTGTTATGTAATGGAGACTGAAGCAGGTTATGTAATTGGTTCATAAAAATGTAAAAAAAATTCTGCATCATAAACACTTTGTGTCTTTCCTGTCTTTCCTCTGGTGCACTGGAAATGATGCATTTTTCTTTTAGGAATAAACAGGTTGTTGTGATGCATTCAGTGATATTGGAATATGAAACGTCTTAGTAGAGAAAATAAACCAGAATGTCTCTTTAATGCAAATCAGAGTTCTTGTCAGAAAGTGGGACACATTTTCTTAAACGACCCCTTCACAATGTGATGTCAAATAATCATGAGTCCCCACACAGCAAGTGTGTGAAAATGTAAGACCTTGAAAACTGACGACACAGTTCCTGTCTCTGATTTACCCCATATACTGTAGCTATAAACAAATGCAGCATCAGCACTAGTAGAAAGAATCCCAGTTTCATTAATAGAAAAAGATTATCTCAGCTTTAATAAAACAACTGGCCAAAAATGCATCTGATAGATTACCTTTTTGAAGATCAGATTTGCATATTACGAGGATTGGCTGCACAGTTAAGCTGTTTGGTATTGAGTCATCTTTTCAAAGACTGCCGTCAGAAAACTGATTAAGCGTAGGATCTTGTTTGGATAATAGTAGCTCCTGTTCGTGCCTCTCTGATGTATTTTGTATGTGTGCAGGTTCTGGGGATCCACCTGAATAAGTGGAGGCTGGACATGAAGCTGGGCATCTATGTCCTGGTCCTGTATGCTGTTTTCCTCTGCTTCTCCATCATGATTGAGTACAACGTCTTCACCTTCGTCAACCTGCCCATGTGCATGGAGGAGTAGAGCACAGCAGCATGTCTCAGATACCAAAACCTCAGTGCTCCCATAGCAACTCCAAAATATCTTTTTTTCAGTAATACTGGACCTAACTGCAGACTTTTTTTTTTTTTTCCTCCCCTGCACTCTCCCCTGTAAGCTTTTCAGTCCCAATTATGAATCTTATTTCCTCAAGAGGCAGTACACTGTAATGGTGGACTCCATTCTATGTCTCTGATTTGTCCTCTTGTCACACAGTGCCGGTCCTGAATGCCCATTATTTTGGGCTTTGCCTGTTACTGCAGTAAAGTCTTTAGTTCCTCTGTGCACCTGTTAACTTTCTACCCATCTAGCATGCCTTTAGATGTCGGGGACCTCCAGAGTCATAAGTGCCCCTGTGGATTGTTGGTGTGTGTTTTCATTGTTCACATTGTAGATTTCCACACACCATTTTCAAAGTTTTTCCACAAACCAAACCAGAGTCTGTGAAGAGAAAAAAAAACAATCCTACCACAAATGCCGATTCCAACCAAAACCCCTGTGTAGAGACTAGTCTCCTTAAAGTAATTCCTAAAAGATTTACCAAGTTACCCCAGCACTAAAGAAAAAAGTACACTCCTTTTTCCCTCTTGACCCCCTGGAGGAGGGCCTTGTCCTTGGCAGCTCCCCTCCTCCAGCCTGGACCTGACTCCCCTGGCATGGCCTCTGGCATCAGGGAGCAGATACTGTTAGCGCTTCACTTCATTCACCCTGCGCAACTCTTCCCAACCCTCATCTGCTTGATCAAATCTGCTTTCTTTTCTTAAAAAAAAGACATTCAGGACACTTTGTGTCAAAATAATTCACAGTCCAGATCAGTTGACTGTGAGGGTGTTATGCATATGCAGCACTGCACAATGTAAACTTGTAAACACTTTTTTTGTTGTTGTTTTTTGTATTTATTTTTTCAAAACAAGGTTTTATCTAGTATGAAATGTGGAGGAGAGCTTGTTGCAAATATAGGACATGCCTGTTTTTCACTGAAACAAATTGCACATGGAAATGCTTTTCTTGCTTTGTGCTGTAAGGAGATTTGACCACTCAGAGGGGTATTCGGGCTGGTGGTGGCGACTCCACTCCAGCATTATTGTCATTCAGTGATGGGTCGTTTCACTTTTCCCTCTGCACAACTTCAGAAAAAAACTGTCTCCAGATATTTGGGATGCATCTGATTTTTGTCATCATCTGGTGATTTGTTCTCATCTTGAGACAGCAGCAGCATGGAGGTAGTTGTTTAAAAAAAAATGCAAAGAAACCAGGCAGTTCTCAAGACTGACTCTGCTATAACACCCGTTGGCCAGTAGGGGGTACTGCAGCCCCTCTACCCAGGGCAAGGGTGCCAACCACAGCTGTCGGTTATCAGGGAAACTCAGAAAAGGACAACTCCAAGAGGTGGCGATGGTGATGGTCTCTTGATTTTGAGTTACATGTAGATATTGCACTTTAACAGCCATCCTCTCATTCTGAATCAACTAGTGCTTCCTTCTGTGCGTGTGTATTTTCAGTATATATGTGACTGTGTGTGTGTGTGTGTGCAAGAGAACATTGTATGTGTGCGTGTGTGTGTGCGTGCGCGTGCTCAGTATGGGCCCACGCTACGTTTTCTCACACCAGGCTCTTGACTCTCAGACTGGAACTTCGTTAACACCATGAGCACACCCGCCTCTGTCTGCAGTGCATGCTGGGACATTAAACGCAGCTCCTCCACAGCACAGCAAAAGGCTGAGGGCTTCTGGGCGTATCCATGGAAACCGCCCCGACCCATTTTACAAAAATCGGCAGCTACGAGCTACACTGCAATCCAGACATTTTGACATCATGCAAAAATGCCTGTGAAGAGTCCACAAGTGAGGTGCAGAGACTAAAAACTGAAAAGCGTGCGGGGAGCGTTTTAAGTGTTGAAAATATTCCTCTGCCACACTGCTGGCAGCAGGCTCTTGTATATGCAATCTCAATGTAAAGAATTTATGTGACAGAAGGCCCCCTGCCAGGTTGCCATATAAAGACGGGGGATCCCCTGCGGAGATGTAACGTCGGTTTGTCTCGTAGTACTTGATGTGTGAGCTCACAGGTGTGTGTGTGTGTTTGACAGCTGAGGAACTAAGCCAATGGCACGGACGCTTCTCCAACAGTGGGACTGTGGAAAGTCTGAATTTTTTTTTTTTTTTTTTTTTTTTTTCCTCTCCTACCTACTTTTTTTTTTTTCCCTCTTTCTCCACTTTTGTCCCCTCTTGCACAAGGGCATTAACTTTCCACCAACCCTAGCTGAAGGAGCAGAGGGGCAGCAAGGGAACACATGGACGGATGGATGACTTTCCTCCATTGCCCTCGGGACTTTGTCACTTTTCAGCGGACCTGCGTGAGAGCTGTCCTTAAGGAATTTTTTAAAAGTTGGACCCCCTTAAGCTGCTACTCTATCGGGGTTCGAATGGCTGTGTTTACTGGATGGAGGTGACCACACAGGGCCTACAGACTCCTCCACACTCCCACTGACATCCTTGGACACCGACCTTCCTCCCCATCAACCTTCTCAGTGGGTCTTCTGTACATACAGGACCTATTTTTTTTGATGCTTTTTGTTGGGGGAAGGCACGTTTGTACTGTACTTTAGTTGATTCAGAATGTGCAGTGTTAAGGTTTCTTTTTGTGTATATTTTTGTTGTTGTCGCTCTGTGTGGTCATGTCCCGGTTGCCAGGTTTGAGTGGTAACACCACAGCATGAGGGGGAAAAAAAAAACACACTGATCCTCTTTTTGTCATCATCTACGTCCTCACCGGTTGTCTGACTCACATCTTTGTTACCAAGTCACTTTTTTGGAAGAGGAAAAAAAAAAAAAATTCAAATGCCATTCTTGTCGTAGCGCTGCATAAATCCAGATTGTACGGAAATCCTGTGTACAAAGTAAGCGCACACTTTAGAACACACGTTAGAAATGGCAATTGAACACAAGAGAGGACCGGTATGTATTTCTTGTTTGAATGCGACCTGATGCACTGTGAGCTCAATGTGACGTGGGAGTTGTTTGTCAAGAATAATAAATGATTAAAAAATATATTTAATGTAAAGTTAGTTACTATAAAACATTACTGAGGACATCTGTATAACTTATATGAATGTATTGTCTTGCTATACTGGACATATCCAACCAATGCATTTTACTGTAAAGCAATAATGTGAAGAAAAAAAAAATAAAATGGCAAAATAATTCCTGTACATTTGTCTCATAAGTTCTTGGATTGTTTGTGAAATACATAAATTAAATGAAGCCATTTGTACATGTATCTGTTGCTTGTGCTGTTTTGTTTTTAACAGCATGTACTGATATTTTAAATTATTTTGACTCTTGTTACTGTTCACCTTTTTTGCTTGTAATCCCTCAGAAAAGCCGAGTCGAGTTGTTCATACATGTTTGAGGGCCAGAGGTAGAATTATCCAATATTCCCCAAAAGGCCCCAACATTAAGACAGATGTGTGTAGCAGTACTTGTGTTTTCACTTCTTTCCTTCCCTGTTATTCATCTTACAACCCCTCAGATTCATTGTGACCATTGAAGGGAAAAAAATATCTAAAGTAGTAAAAACTGGCTTCATCTCACCAGCTGCAATAGTCTTGTAGTTGATAATACTTGTCTACTTTTACTTGAAGGTGATCCAGTGATTTAGTGTTGCACTGTCATAAAGTTGGGGGAGCTTGTCAGATAGAATAAAAAAATTAATGAAGCCGTTTAATTAAAGAGGCTGTGATATCCTGATTTATAATCCCCAGAGTAACGCAAGCTCAGGCTGTAAAGTCAGTGTACTGGCCCTTTAAGTGGGATTTTGAATGCGGGACTTTTACTAGTAATGGAGTATTTTTATATTGTTGTCTTGCTATTTGTTCTGAGTGCTTTTTCCACCACTCAACCACTCTATTATAAGATGATCCTTTATCCTTTGTTTTGAGTGCTTTAAATTTCAATTTCTGAAAGTATAAAGAACAACTTAATTCAATTGCTGACCTGATCTAGCTATATCTTGTTTCTGTAATTCATTCTACTTTGTTAATGTCAGATTTAATTAACAGAAAGTGACAACACTGGGGGGGGGGGGCACCTTCAGACTTGCTGACTCAAGGTTTCTCTTCAACCTAAAGCCAAATGATTCGGTGCAGCTTACATGGTTTTGATGTGAGCAGTTTAAGATATGTAATAAATCTTTCTTGGTGAAATGACCCTTAAGGTAAAATTAATGAGTTTGATGTACTTCTTATGGCTACTCTGATGCACCAGCAGTGATTAAAACACTTTTCAAGAAAAGCAGTTTATGTCCCCTGAAAAACTGTAATATATTCTGTCCATATCACCCTGGCTTGATTGCATCCATTCTTTTTTTTCCCCATTCTGCCCGGTCGTGCTTTTCTTCAATCCAAAATTCACTCATTTTTAATTAAAGTTCCAGCATCTTCTGATCACATCAGCAGTGGATAAATTCACACTCAGTCAACTCAAAGTAATACCATGCAACAATTCTTTTAATTTTGGGATATGTGTGAGATTAGATAGCAAATAAATCATCTGGTTGAAGTGCTCCGGAAAAGAATATCTAAATGAACAAGTCCCACTTATGATTTAGACGACGCTGTAACAGTGTGTATTTCTCCCTGAGTGAATGATGAATAATGATTTATTGGCCCTTACTGGAAACTTGTCTTGTGCAATAATCAAGATCAAGAGCGCTGCACTTATCCAGACAGGGTGATTGCAAACAATTTGTTATTTATAGTGACAGCTGGCAACATGTGAAGAGTCCATTGAGGGGCAAGTGATTGGGAAATTCATGTTTTGATTGCATCTTGCCTCCATCAATCTGGAGATCCAGTCGGTGGCACCAGTAGGGGGCAATGTTGCAACAGGATTCTCGTCTCAAGTGTCGCAGACAAACTTTGTTGCAGCTAAGGAGAAAATTAAAATGGAGCTTCTTCACCTAAGTGACTAAAGCTCTGGCAACCCATGATATAAAGTTTCAAATATGAAACTGTGGCAAAGTGCTTTCCTTTTGATTTCATGCACAGAGAACATACTGCACACAATTTGTTAATGATGGATGTCCATGCCCTTCATCAGCCAGCAGACAGCTAGCCATCTGGTGAGACCAGCATGACTCGTGCAGGCTACTGGTGCTTCTCCCTAATGAGCCACCCTCTTGGCTACTGTGCTGCAGTTAACAAGCTTCTCTGTCAGCCGTGATCTTGTGCACTGATGAGTTCCCTCTCTGCCCCCTAACAAGCCCGTTTGGGCAGCTACTGCGTGTCTCCCGTGAACGCTGGCTTAACTCCCCTCCACCATTTGTTGTGGCACATTTAGAGACAAGGCCCACGCATCCTGGCCTCCACATATACAGTGCCATAATTCTGCTTTGAAAAGTTGTTTATCAGTTCACCCGCCACCCACACAGTTACAGTTTGGGGACATGTTCTTTCCTTGTTTGTGCCTTGCCAGTATTTTTGACACTACTCTGCTGTTTGGGTAAATTGCTGTGCTACAGTGATGGATGGTGAACAAACTGGGTTGCCACTGCTTTCTGCATTCCCTCAAAAAGGCACCCTGTGCTGCTGAGCACAAGGTGTTTGTGTTGTGGGTCGCTCCTGTGTCTTTAACTACCAGGTTGGTCTGGCTTCCTCTGTAGCGTCCTGACATTGGCTGGCGAACGTAGACTCTTGGACTTTTGTTTAAAAGTTTAGTTCATCCAAATTACAAAGCAAGGATCTTCTCACCTATAATCGTATTCAGCAGCCAGGAGCATAGTTTTGGTTTTGAGGTAAATTTTGGCCTCCGACCTGATTCAGTGAAAGTGGATGGAGTTTTGTTGTGGTCTTCACTGAAATAAAGACTACATTTAAAAAATTCAACACCAACATCTCTTTCGAAACACAGTGTCCCAGTTACTCTGGATAATTCACAGACCTCACTGTGTTTTCACTGGAAATACTTTATATGGTGAAAATTGCCTCAATGAAAACTTTTCATGACAGATTCTGTGGATTACGTCGCAGTAACCCCTGACTGCTGACATTTAACCTTTAATGACGGTCTTGGGCTTGTGGGATATGGTGTTTTGTTAAAGCAGTGGTTCTCAAATTTTCCAGCTTGGGACCCATTAAAACTGAAGCAATGTCTTCTTGCCACCACCTTATCACATTTTGCAAATGTGACGGGATGGTGGTCAGTTCATCCGAAGAGTAGTTTTGCTTTCTCAGTTTTACTTGAAAATTTTGCACAGGCCTTAATATAAAAAATTAATATCTTTTATATGTTATGTAAAGCACTCGTGCAGACATGAATTTGCCTTGCTAATATGTAAAATTGCTCAGTTAAAAGTTTGTGTTGCAAAAACATTTTTTTTTTGCTTTCCAAAATGGTTTACTCTCAACCACTCAGAATAATCCTGTGACCCTAAGGTCGGGAACCAAAACCTGCTATTTATAATGTTTTAAGAATTTACCATCTCACTCTAGACAGATTGTGATTCACGCAACAAACCTTTAAGAAGTAACTTAACACCACGCTGAAAAGCAGAACTTCACTGCCCCCTCTGTGTCACACACACACACCCAACCCCATCAGTGCTGCTGGGTGTCATCAGAGGGTGTGCACGTGACAGTGATGTCACAAAGTCCTGGGGTACACCTGTACATCACTGCAGCAAGGTGAGGACTTGCACCACCAGGTGTCAGTAAAAACAAGATTTTCAAAGGGTGTTAAGAAGACTTATTAATTAATGTGTGACAAATGTTATTTTGAATTTGGTTTTCTTATTTCTGCAGGAGAATCCACAAGCTCCAGTTTCACTTTGGTTTTCTATATCACTAGAAGTAAGTGATTTCTTTCTATTTCTTATTGCTGGTAACACATGATGATTGTATTCATTTTAACATTCAGTATACAGGCAATATCTCAAGGGTTATTTTGGGAATTGTACTCTCAACTGTGGTCTTGCCGTATTGTTTGATTTTATTGGTTTTCTGGGCACTGTCACCCGCACACTCTTTTTAATCTTTCTCATCTCTCCCCCCTCGGCCCAACAGTTAAAATTCACTGGCTGAATCCATTTAATGTCCCTAAGCTAACAGTCCACGATCCTTAAGTGGTGCATTGCTTTCGTACTCCATTACCACCACGTGACCTTTCCCTGGTATTTAAACCGTCTGCAAACTTTATAACTAGATAAAATTAAAATAAACTGAATAATGATGAGGACAGTGACATTATCGCAGCTGTAACCTTCGGTCACTGGCTGTTTAGGTTCTTTTTTAGCAACCCAGATAATAATGAAGACACTTTAAAGTTGGCATAGAAATGAAGTCATAAACTCAAAGAACAGTCAGCTGTTTTTATAACTAACAGCAGGAATTTCTAACACGATGCACGCTCAGCTTTCATTTATGCTTATCTGTTTATGACAGCCTCCACAATCTTTTCCCCGGTGCATTGTGGCTCAGTGATTAATCCATTCTGCACATGCGGTACAGTTCATGAAGGTAACACAATACCTTCTTATCTATGTATGTATGAATAGTAAGTAGTCGGCCCTGGTGAAGCCAGCAGTGTGCAGTGGAGACTGATAGTTCTGATAAGCAAATCTGAAAAAAATCAACTAATGGTGAGTCATGCATTCAGCCTTTTACTCAAGGTTAGAGTTAGGATGTGAAGTGCGTCATACATCAGATCACTGAGTGCTGCTTTGGACTATGGTTAGGCTATTCCACAGACATCCATCATTACAAGAACACATTAGTGTTGGAGAGAGTCCAAGGTTGCATTTATTGTAGCCTGAAATATAGATTCACACTCAGAATCAAATCTAATTTTAAATTAAAAGAGAAAGGCCAACTCAGATGCCTTGCTCGGTTTTCAGTAGAAACCACATCCATAACTCAGTGTATTGTTATCCATAATTAAAATTAGGTTCTTCCTCCTTTATTAGTGAATTATAGTTTGTTAACACTTTGCAAGTGTTTAAAACATTAAATCATTGCTATTTTTAGTTTTTTGTGTGTGTAATGAATTTATTTCAGCACCAAGAGAGATATACAGTACTGTGCAAAAGTTTTATAGGCACTTTAGATGTTTGATTCCCTCACACAGTACCATCAGAGAGGCGTCTGATCGGTTACAAATTCATTCTGCAGAATGAAAATGACCTCAAACACCCAGCCATAAGGGTTCAGAAAGAACTTTCTTTAGAGCCCTGATCTCAACATCATGGTGTCAGTCTGGGATTACATGAAGAGACAAAAGACACTGAGACAAACTAAATCCACAGAAGAACTGTGGCAAGTTCTCCAAGATGCTTGGAACAACCTACCTGTCAAGAGTAGGTTGAGAAAAAAACCTGTCAGCAAACTGGTGCTGTTTTAAGGACAAAGGGTGATCACACCAAATAGTGATTTGATTGAGATTTTTTCTATTTATTGCACTTTCTATAGGGTTAATTGATTAATAAAAAACTATTCATGGTATTAATTTTTGACAGCATCCTTTTACTTTTAGTGTCTAAAAGAAAACAACTGTACATTTTATTCCCTATTGGCATTAAAATGATTGGATGTTTTGGGTGCGGGAGGTGTATAATTTAATTTTGTCAACATTGTTGGCTTAATGGAATCTATATGTGAATATATGAATCTATATGAATCTTTTATTTAGCCTAGGCCTACATGTTTAGCCTATGTAGGCGACTTTAATTACATGTTTAGTCAACAGTCTACCTCATGCCACCACAAGTCTGCATTACAGAGAAGTTATTCTCTGTAATCTGAGACATGTGTACTGCGAACAAGGTTGTTTATATGATGTTCACACTCTTTCATACTGCATTTTCCTCAGAGTTTATACAATACATAGGAATGTTATATATTGACTAATTTTTTTTACAGTTTTGGCTAAAATATATTTGTCATTTCCATTTTAACACTTTGCAAATGTTAAGTTTGCCCCATAGCAGTTTGTTTGAAAGGTGATTGTATGTCTGCTGTAACATGTTGGCACAGTTAAGCCTAACTTGTTGCACAAGTATTTATTTATTTTACAAATGTAAGACAAATAATCACAATGGCGTTATTTTGTAGTCATTTTCATCTAGAACCTTTTTATTGTTTTGAAATATTAACTCCATAAGTGTTAAATGTAACATATTTTTAAGTGTTGACTGTTAACACTATGAAAGAGTTCATATTAAAAACTCAAGGTGAGAGATCTATTTTAGTCTACTCTACATGGGATTAGTGGTTTAACTAATCTAACTAATCCACAAGAGTGCATTTGGTGGTCTCACACTCAAATTGGGTTGATTTGAACTCTCAGAGTTTATTCCAAAAGCCAGAATGTTGTGTATAAACCCTGTCCTCTTTATTATATTGAATATGAGCATAACCATCAATATGAAACAGGGTACTTTCGAAAAGCTCTTAAGTTTTACACGGAACAGGAAGTAGAATGTTGCCATGGATTCACAGTTACTGTGGGGTACAAAGTAGACTCCATTTTCGCCTATATTTGTTTAAAATCTGAGAAATTAATTACGCAGAGTTAGCTTTTACTATGTAACTGTAGATGTACTGACTTACCTATCAATGAATCTCTGACACTCAAGAAATCTTAAAAACTTAATTATCCTCAAGCAAGTTCAGAAGCATCTCCATGCCTGAGCTATTTATTATTTAGTAAGTCTTACTTATGATTTTTCTTAATTTATATATTTTTTTCTTTTGTGTATGCATTGCGCTTCCGGTTTTAAACCGCACTCATTACCTTTTTGGCCACTAGGGGCCACCGTAACAACCTGTAAACGTTGATAAATCAACATCGATTACGACGGTGTAGCATTTCGCTATAGCAAATGGTTATAAGTGTACACATCAAGCAGCCATGGAGCAACATTAGCATTCATTTCGAGTCGTGCCAAATGTAAGTTCAAGATTCACTCTTCTTTCAGCTCTTTTCTGGTTTCTAACCCTGAGGGAAATATCTGGCTCTTTAGCTGATAAATGCTCCACCATGTTCACCCGCCAGTATAGCTCATTTTGTTTGACTGCTGTTTTCACCTGAGAAGGTCGTGTACACTGGGTTTATCACAGCACCCACCAGTACTTCTGAAGCTTTGCACTTAACATGGTGTAACTCGTTTGTTCAGTCTATACAAAGAATTGAAACCAGCACTCGTGGTTTTATGGGAAGTTACCTGCTGTCACTGCCGCACAGGTGTTTTCAATTACCGCTGCTGAGGTTGAAATGGTTGAAGCTGCAGTATAATGGGAATAACATAACGTCGCCAAACTTCATGTACTTAACACTGGGGAACCCATTAGCAGAGTTGTTCTTGTTATTTTTCAGTAGGCCAGGTACAAGAAAAATCCATTATTAAATCTGCGAGGCTTGAAAGCTCTTCATTTTGAGTGACTAGTTTGCCTCTACTATAGCTTTAAAGTAAGAGGGATGCGTGAATAATGTGTGAGTAATGTTGGTACTGACAGAAAACGAGACGCTCCTTGTGACTCCAGAACTTGCTTGAGAATCATCACGTTTTTGAATTCTCTTCAGTATCAAAGTAAACCAGTGACAGATGTCTGCACATCCATCACAACATTGCGAACGGGAATTCCTAATAGCTAATTCTGCTTACTTTTAATGCCAATAATTCAAATATAGGCTAACGTGAGCAGGTCTCAAGTTCGAGCCAGTTAACTCACCGTCTCCATGGCAACGCTATACATTGTACTTCCTGTTTGATGGGGGTATCTTCTCGATTTTGGTCTGCAGTAAAACTCCACTAATTGTCTCACTAACTTTTAGCATCATTGGGTGATTAACCAAGTCCCCATATACAATAGACAGTAAATACACTGCAGTTTTATGATAGAGGCACAGCCAGAGAGTGATTTCCATATAGATTACGGTGTGCAGTGGGTGGTATAGTTGAAGGGTTATGTAGTCAGCAAAGTGATTACGGCGTGAGAACGAAGACATTTATTAACAAGTAGGAAGCAACTACTGAAGCAACTGAGTGGACAAACTCCTTCAAGTCAGCAAATGCAAAGGTGGTCAAGAGGAGAGTATGTAATACCGGGAAAACACCACATTCATCCAACTGGTTCTGATTTAATTTAGCTGAGACTAAGTGCTTCAGGAAGTCATGGATATACAGTAAATCACAAGCAGAGAGAGAAAAAGTGCTTTTACTGACTTATTATAAATGGAGAGAGCACAATTTCATTCCTGATGCGCAGGCCTGGTGATTTATGGATGAATCCCTCGCTTGGTGGGTCTCGAAAAGGTGATCTGGTGCAGAGGCAGCCACAGGTAATTTATTCTACTCCCAAGTTTGCCATTTACATTTTCCCCTTCAACCACTTGCGCTGACAAGATTTATTCAAACAGTAGTGACATTATGCTGCTGTAAGCCTAACAATGAGGTGTGATCCAGACCACAGCAAAGATTTGGTCAGTCACAGACATAAAAAGTTTCTCAGTAGCACCAATGACTTAGACATGAGGATATTTTTAATTAAATGTTGAACCTGGTTCTCAATTCCCATGCTTTGAAAAAAATAATTTTGCTGAGTCTAGAGTCTAGTTTAGACAGCATAAGAGATTTAATATAATATGAGTTGCAGCAGAGAACCAACCAGTGCTTCATCTGCTAGTTGCCAAATTTTCAGACAGTTTGTCACCTCACATTGCTGTGTCTTTGGGCCTTTTAGTGTTAAAAGATAAAACCGGTGTCATTTCAACATTTAGAGTTATTGCATATTTATATTCAACAAATCATTTTGCAGTGCATGAAGTGTGTAATTAGATTTTTTTTTATAATCTACTTGTTTATGTTGCGCAGAGTCAAACCTAGATTAACTGCTGTCCCCGCTAACAAGGATGCTCTAAATATAGAGACCTGCGTGTGACAATAAAATATGTGAGGTGACAAGATTTTGAGGGATTATTTATCGGAGGAGAGTTATATCTTCTTGTGGGTGGATGGATGGATGATTGACAGTAAACAGTGTAATGCAACCTAGGCACAGTAAAAAAAACGATTAACAGAAACTGATTGCACCCTGGTGCCCTACTGTATATAATGTAATGATGCAACAGTGACGTCCTGGGTTTGAGTCTGACCAAGAAAATTTATCATATTTAAAGGACAATTCAGGTTTATTAGGGCCCGAGCGCACTGGAGGGTGTGAGGACCCTATTGAAATTGCTCTGTTTTTATAGCTTTGATCTTTACTTTTTGCCAAAGGAACTGCTGTGTGGAAATGTGGAAAATACAGCCACATTACTTCTCTCTTGACAGGGTAAAAAACTTGTTGTTGAATGCACATTGTATCAAGGCAGAATTCAAGCCTAATGATATAAACCGTCTGGAGGTAAAGCCAAAAGTGAGTGCAACCACAGTGTTCGTAATAAGCTAATGCCTCACTGCATGGGAAAACTGTGCGAGTGCACTAATGGTAAGTGTAGGTCAAAGTTGAACCAGGAAAGTCTGTTAACTATGATGGATAATTAGGAGAGGGCATAGTTTGCATGAGGCAGTGCACAGCATGAGGCGCAACGCGCAACCCTATAAAGCAGCTAGAGCGGATGCTGTAACTATAACAGAATGTAAGCAATCACAGCAACAGTTAACTAATGTGGGTATACAAACCTCTTTGATGTTATCTTCCAACTTGAGACTTCTCTGAATGCTGATGCACAACATTAACTTTGACTCTACTCTACTTTACAGTGGACTTGGCGCTGTCAGAGCTTCAGCCTCCTGTCAATCCCAGCATCCCACTGGACACGTGTTGTGCAGGTGAGCATATGTGTGATCAAATATCTTTAGTGGTAAAACTTGGTGGGAAATCTGGGGAGGATGTGCCACTATGGTCCATACTCACTCTTGTACCTGCATTGCTCTGTAAACATTTTACCACCATGTTTTTTTTTACCAGTTTTTACCATTATGTGGCACATAAAACTGAATACAGCTGCCAAAACCAGTGTGTAATAGCCGGTGTGTGTAGCATAGCATGTTGATATTTTGTGTGCTGCTTACCTAAAAGCATTGCTGCTGTTGCCATTTTGGTTGCAGAGCATGGAGTTATTGATTTTGATTTTCCTGAATTACTGGAATCCAGGAATTATCTGGAGTTAATGCGCTCTCTCTCCCTCTCCCTCTCTCTCTCCTCTCTCTCTCTCTCTCTCTCTCTCTCTCTCATATATTATCTTCTGTCAGTCTCAGCTGTTGAGCATCCAGTAATGACAATGTCTAAATGAATAAATAAACTAAAATGAAATTTGCACAACACACCATATAAACAACTGCAGGAAGCCTTAGTCATGAAGCTGTTTACAAATATGAGCATGAATTCAACAGTAGGAGATCCCCACAAAAATTAGGAAAACTGCTCTACAGTTAGTCATTTTTTTAATTATTTATTTCACATGTCAGTTATTAGGCCTTACACAGGAGAGTTACTGTAAGACAGGAGCTGAACTGAAAACAGACAACCAGAATGAACTGGATGTGCCCCGGAGAGCTACGCCTCAGAAATGTTTAATACTCCACCAGCAAGAACGATCAATATGTTTCTACAGAGGAGATTCCAAGGGAAGAGACTGGCAGTTTGAGCAGATACTGTAAGCCCCAAACTGATCCTGCTCACGCAGTTTGATGAGCTTGAAGCAACAATGTAATGGGCACAGGGAAGGAAATTAGCACTTCTGTGTGTATATTTAGTTTGTTGCCATGGTGAAACTTTTGCCTATTTTGCAAAAAAAAAAAAACTTCCCGAGTTAGTAAGCAGCCATAATATACTGTAACTTGGGTCTTGTAGCAATTTGCCAAGCAAGCACAACTTTATCTGACTATAAAATATATTATATAGATTATAATTAAGCTGTTGCAATGGCTGTCTTTGCCTACTGCACTTGGCAGTGCAGTAGGCAAACCAACTTACATCTTTCCCCTTAGTGTAATTTTACCCCTGCAACTGATGACAGCTTTAATTAATAAAAGCTTAAATCCCAATGATGACTGAATGTTTGTTCTGGTCTTTGCAGGCGGGTCAGTCTGATTTAGCTCTAGTGGTTCAAATAATGACAGCTCTGCACTACTATTTTGAGAATCATGAATGAAAACAGTATGATCTCTGAAAAAAGATTGTACATTATGTTCATGTCAGGTAAAAGGAAAATGTCACCACTTTAAGTAATCATCCAGTCTCTTTGTCACTCTGCCGCTGACAGCTATTGTTAATGGAGTGGGGCCATTCAGGGTCTGAGAGTGTGTCTTTGTGAGCTGAGATCAGCAGTTAACCTTAGTTAACCTCACAACAGTAAAGTGACTTTCCTCCCGTGCCTGACCTCTCCACCTCCCACCACAACACTCGGGTCAGTTAATAATTTTCCCTGTGGAAACATGAAGGCGATTCATCAGCTGTAAAAGCTGTATTTAATAACCAATACCGGGCCGGTGCAGAGAAGATTAGTGTTAACAGAACAAAAAAGCAAGTGGGGAGGTGATAATGAGAACTGGGAGGAGGAGAGAGACACAACTTGAGAAAAGGTTCATACATTTTTATCGCATTTTAAAGATAAATCTATTGCTTGCTTTCCCCAAATGTGGTAGCCTGAGGGGTAGAAAATTAATGCTGGAGTCCAGGCTGCTCAGCCTGATGTGCTGTGTGGATTCTTCCATGCAAAACATAACACAAATGACTTTGCTGCTATGTTGCTGTCATTTAGTTGTTGCTGTCAAGCACAACAGGAGCACTTAATACTTCAGAATTTAGCTAGAAATAATATTTTGATCAATCATAATCAAAATAATATCAAAGAAGAAACCATGCTGTTGTCATTATTCTTTTATTTATACTTTTATTAAAACATCATTGGCCTCCAACAAGTAAAGAATGTACATAATAATAATAATAATGATAATAATAATAGTAGTAATAATAATAATGATAATAATAATAATACTTAACTGAATCACATCAGAAAAAGTATTTTTGTATGTTATTGTATTTATCTTTTTTCTTTTGTCAATTCTTCAGTGAGGCGTTCGCTGGATCTCAGCATTCTTTGACTTCAAGGCTTGAGCTAGTTTTAGAGGAATGTACAGTACAAGAAACAAAAATTATCTTTCCCCCATCATCTTGTTTTTTTTTTTTCTTCTGACATCACTACATATTTTGTCTCATTTGCAATTCATGACACACATGGACACTCACATCTCTTCCAAAACGGTTTGAAATAACCTAAACCTCCTGTGGCGAACACACACACGCTTTCCGGCATACATACTCTATAGACTAGTGTGCGTGCACATAGACGCACGCACACACGCACACACGCACACACGCACACACGCACACACACACACACACACACACACACACACACACACACACACACACACACAGAGTAAAACACACGCTTGAATGCCTGCAGTGGATGCTTTAGTGCTGAGCTCCGGTGCTTTAATCAGACCTTTGGTCGTAAAGCGTCACACTGACCGAGGCAGCAACTTCCACCGAGCATCTTTCTCAGCAGAACCAACACACAAGGAAAAGCATTCGTCTGCCACCAGCTTTGCTCTAGCACAGCACAGATAGCCCCTCTTCACTGACCCTTGTCACTCTCTGCTCCTCCTCTCCATCAGTGCTTCACATTGAGTGGTATGTCCTTTGGTGCTGGAATTCAAAGGAAATGCCACAGATGCACTGTTGAAAAAGTGACCTTTAAAAAAAAATACAAGATACTCACCGGGGGGGGGGGGGGGGGGGGGGGCAACTGTCCATTTTACAGAACATAATGTCACTGGGCTGCACACTGTGGAGATTGTCTCTTAATAAAGTCTGAACTTTTAAAACATTTGAAACAATTAAAAACACAATAGCACGATAAAAACGCTTGACTTCATTTTAAAGTCTGCTCGCTGCACTCAGTCAAGTGTAGGTTTACAGTATGTTCTGACAGGCAGGTGATGCTGAAAATCTCTTTTATGGTTTCACAGTTGTTCATGTGGGCTTGACAAGAGCAGAATATCATCCTGTCATGCAGCTGATTTCTCTATCTACCTTCCCTCCTGGAGAATTTCATAAAAAGCAGTCAGTTTCTAATGGTGCCGAGTCCAGCGCTGGCGGTCATGTGTCGATGACGTCCTGCGCTGGCGAAGGTTCATGTGGCAAACTGGTGGCATTGGGCAGCGGCTGCGTGTGGCTGACAGAGTTCTGCTGCAGCTCTAGCGCCATGGCGTTCTGTGGGTGGGGGAACTCCTTCACCTGTCTGCGGTACTCCAGGAAGGTGGACGCCTTGGTGGCGATGGCCACCACGTTCTTGCCGACAAAGATGGTAGAAACACGGCTGTCCTGAAACAACACCATGTTTACACCACGTATAAGGATGGTGACCACGTTTATGGTGACCAGGCTCAGGACCGGGTACAGCATCATCTTCTGGGGCGACATGTGCTCTCCCTGCATGCTGATTTCACTGAGCGACACGCAGGGCAGGATGAGCAGCAGGATGTAGCAGTAGAAGAACATGAGGCCCTCGGCCCAGATGGGCAGGCCTGTCCGCTGGGGCTCCCACAGGTTAGCTTGGATATCTAGCAGGTCCAGCAGGTCCAGAGCCACCCAGAACAGACGGCTCCTCATGTCCTCCTTCTTTCGGAAAGTTCTTACATATTCCATGCTATCCAGAGCCACTAGAACCAGGTACAAACCTGGTACACACACGGATAATAATAACGTCAAAGCCTTCCGTGCCACTGTCTCCAGACTCTTCCTGTCAGCTTTGCAATTCTGGAAGACAAAATAGAGTTTGATCTCCAGAACAAAGATGTACAGAAACCACAGGATCATGGCGTATCCTCGGCGGGCGGTGCGCACCTCGGCACCGACCCACACTGCCACATATCGCAGCACTATGAGGAAGCATACGTCCCCTACCAGCACTATAATACACACACCGATCTTTCTGGGACCCTGGTTCTGCTCCACCAGGTAGGCGTCCATGAAGGCCATACTGGTCATGATGACGATGGTGGTCAGGCACACATGGCGTTTGTCTGGGGGCGGCAACACCATGGCGAGGGCACCTGCTGGCTCTCACTCTCTCTCCACAGCTTTCAAAAGTAAAAATAAAATGGTCCAGAAGGTAAACGCAGTGCTGTGTCCGCTCCAAACCTTTATGGTTGGAGGAAAAAGGGTATTTAAAGTGGTCTGACAGCTCTGGTGTGCACAGGAGCAAAAGTCCAGCAACAGTGTATCTTATATTAAAATGATACTATAAGTCACTCACTAATAGTCCATTGAGGAGGACGGTTATTGTAGCGTAGAAGCAGAGCTGTGTGTAGAGTCAGCGCAGAGATGCTGGCTGCTGATTGCTCTCAGACCATGTGAAAACAGGAACATCACCTCGTTACTCAGCGCACTTCCATTGATCCAGCTCTGCCCCTGAGCAGCAGCTACACTGAGGGCTCTACAGCTGACACACCATGACTGATAGTAATCCACACACAGTCAAATGGAGAATACTCTCAGAGTGGGTTTGGTCTAATGGACATGTGATGGGATTGCGGGACACGGTGCTGCAGTGTGGAAATGTTTATGGAGGTGTTTAGTCTTGGATGAGACAGTGTAGGAAGCAACAGTGTGGCTTGCGGATGTATGCGTGTGTAAGCCTGTGTTGCTGCTCAGCATGTGCCAGGAATTCCTCTTTGGGTACTCCTGTAGATGGTGGTGCAGTGTGTGTGGCTCCTTGCAGTCCTGCAGTGTGTGTGAAGGGAAACGAAGGAGAGAGAGGAGAGGAGTCTGCAGTGGCCAGAGGCCTCCAGTCGCCATAAATCACAGAGACGGCAGGTCACTGGCCCATGAGGCCTTGCGTCCAACGACGGCTTCCCCGGGGGGAGGCTCTTACACAGGTCTGAAGATCCATCCTTTCTCCCTCCTCTTGCCACGTGCTGGCCTTTCCACAGCCTAGAGGAAGGAGAAATAAAGAGGAGAAGAGGGGGAGGGCAGAAGAGAAGGAGAAAGAAACCTGTCAGCACTACTGGGCCATATAACACAGTTTTCATTGCAGTCCTCCACATATGAGGAGACCAGTAATGTGTCAGCTTGGCTCAAACATAGCCTATTTCACTGTAGATAGGATGGAACGTATTGCACATGTTACAATAAGACTGCTTCAGGATGTCATTACCTCTCCATTGTATGTGAAGCGCCTCAAGACATCTGGATGCATGCTTAATATGCTCAGATGATAATGTTATTGTATTCAACATATTTGGGGCCAGAGTAACCACTAGTTTAATTTGAGGAGTTGAATTAATAGAGGATTTATTACAAGAAATTGCAGAAAACAATTTTAAAGTCTCATATAGTAGCAAAGTGCTCAGCACCTCTCTTTTTTCTTGCATTACTTGGCACTACATTTTTTCCTAAGCCAGGGTAAATGGGAAAAATGATGGCAATGGGTTCATTTCCTGCAGGTGTTTTGAGTCGGTTTGGTGTAGTTTCCAAACTGAAACAAGGAAATCATGATTACATGATTTACTGAATGATTATAGGACACTGCTAAAGTTTTCTTGCGTTGCATCTGCAGCACAGAAAACAAAGCTACATTTCAACTATCATGTGTCACCATCTTGCGTGCTCAGTGTCTCAAATTTGTCGGAACTGTGTATTGATAATGATAAGCTTGTCCACATTTTATTTTCCTCAGTTCAGGCTTCATCATACAGTCTGCAATTACAGCCTATTTTCGCAGAATGAAGATTCAGTTTTGACCTCTTTTTCATTCCACCTGATGTGTGTGTTGAGGCGTGTGACAGGTGGGGTCGGAGAGGGGCTCTCATCAGCGGTCCTGTTGGACGTTTACATCATTTTATTAAAGGAAAAAAAAACCCTGTGCAGATGCCGAGAGCTTAACTTTACAGCAGGAGCCCACCGTGTAACAAATAACAGCATGTCTAAATATTAGCATGGAGAGAAAACAAATCCGAAGAAAGAAAAAGGGAAATGAAATGTGTTAATTGAGCAGAAACGTTGCCCTCAGTTCAAGTTTGGTGAGCTTCAGCAGAAACTAGAATTTATCTGTCATTCTGTTCGTTTTCTGTCTGCTCCTCCTGTCACTGGATCCTTCAGGCAGAACATGAATAAATCACATTAGTGTTTCTGTCAGCTGAGGTACATTTCAAGTAGAGATATGACTGTATCATTCAGGAAGCCCTGCCAGTGCTTGTATAGATAAGGTAAGCAAATGACCATAATACTAATGTCTAATGTAGACATCACTAAATAGTTCACTTCACCATGCAAGTATTGGACAAGTTTTGACCTGATGCTGGTCCTCAAAGAACAATGAAGAGGATCTGTACAGTGATTACAATTCATCCTGAGGGGACCATGGATGGGGTTAGGGTTAATGTCACCTTTATCTGCAACCCACCCGATAACTGAGATATTTCACTCAAAAAACACAAGTGATCTAACTCATGGTGGCAAGAGAGAAAAAAGCCAGGAAACCATGAGACCCAGTAGGATTCATCTTTTGAGGAACATAAATGTTTGTACAAAATTTCATGGCAATCCATCTAATATTTGTTGTGACATTATTAAGTGGTGGATTGACCAACCAACAGACTGACAGATTGACATAAGCATTTGTAGAGCCACGCTGCTAACATGGCTAAAAACTCAATATTGATCTTTAATACATCTATCAACAAAGATTAGGCTACTAATGGCTTTATCAATGGTTTATAAATGTTTTACCAGTGCTTCATAGATCAGTGCCAGTAATAAGATCAAATCTTGGGTTGTTAATAATAAAGTTATAAATGTTATGGGATCCATTAATAACTTCTGATGGCTTTCTCACTTTCTAAAAACCCTGCAGCTATAAACCTTAGTATATTGTTGATAAACGGCTCTTTGGTCATATTGTTTGTAGCCTTTTCCGGGAAGCAACCAGCCAAAGTGAGTTTTTACAATCTGATAACCCAGAAGTTGTTCTTATTAATGGCTGTAACTGATCTATAAAGCATTAGCAAGCGACCATTGATAGAGCCATCAATTAATTTTATAACGGGTGCCTCAGTAAAAGGTGGTTCAGAGGTCGCAAAAAACATTAGCAAAACAGGGAATGTCACAACCTTACCTTTGTCATCAATACTGTTTTTAACTTCAACTGAAGGCCAAAGCTTAAATGTGTGCTCTTGCCATTTCCTGAACTTTTAAGCAAAACAATTGCAAACCTTTTAGTGATATTGATTTGCTTCATTTTAGGCCAATCCAGACATGCATCAGAAATTATTCCACCACTATGCTTACTTTTCTAAGTCAAACATTTACATTTCACTCCTATTTTGACTAAGTGAGCTCTTGATATGACAAATTTAAGTATGTGATAAATAAACATGAGTTTGTTTTCAGCAGTGCTGTGTGAAATCACCACAGCAAAATGGATTTGAATGGGGTTCAGAGATTATCGAGAGGTTATTTTTCATCAGAAAATACCACCCTTGAAGAACATGAACTGTATGTACACCCATAGGATGTGTGAAGGTCCAAATTAAAACACCTACACATGCATGCACAGCAGAATTAGGAGATTACCCATTGATTATTAACATTAATAAAACAACACTTGGTTATACTTGGTTTTGGCTAAATCTTAAATTGAGCCCCCAAGACATACTGAGATTTCAGGCGCTACAAACCCAAGAACTGAAAAAGTGTCCCCTCTGCCAGCTAGTCCTCAGACATTCTGATCAAACAACACCCAGTACTGTTCAACCTCCCGGCACTGTTTTCCAACACTAATCAGAGAAAACCAAATTATTTAATTAACAAAAGATGCCTATCTGGAACATTGTAAGAATCAAACCAAAACTCAAAACAAACTTAATTGCTATCTGGCGCCTAAACCATGAATATAAATTGGCAGAGTATCTCTTCGCTGTCAGACATACTAAGCAGAGACAGACTGAGTGACCACAGTCTGAGCACAGAGAAGGACGACACAAGAAGTCCTGGCCATCAACAGAGGAAAGTGTCTGTGGTCACTGCACGACAGGTGCGGTACAGACAGAGACACACTTCTTCTTAAAATGTGACAAATATAATATCAAAGATATTTTAAGAAGTTCGATTTGTTAATTCCAAATTTCACAGAGCCAGACGACAGTGAAAAGCAACAGATTTTATTAGCAGAGCGACGTACAGAATATTTAGCTGCACAATATGTGACTGCATGTCATAAACTGAGAGACACATCATTAAAACAGCATCGCTGAATGTGACAAATAATCATCTTGACTTAGTCAATCATACATATGGAACACACACACACACACCCACACACACACGCACACAAACACTATTTACTTTACTGAAATATTTTTTTTCTCATGTCATTATTATCCTTAACACTGGAAATATTGTGCACTTGACATTCCAGCCAATAAAATATATGAATTTGAAATGGAATTGAATGAATATACAGAAAAAAACCCAGCTTTAATAGCTCCCTTCAAGAATTTCCCTGGATGCATTGTGCATTGTCTTTGCAAAGCAAAATAACATGTTACATCTAATAACATCTCAAACCCCAGGTTGTCAGTGGAAGCCCAGTTTAAGAGGAGCATGACACCACAATGAGTCTCATTTGTAATCCAAGCATGGATTTCAATGTTTAAAACCCATTATGTAGAACAGGGCCTAAGTAAGAGATTAAATTCATAAGATGGTGATTAATTGACTGATTAGCAGAATGCTGTGGATCATTAACATGCTATAGGGAAGAGTTCTGCCACATATACAGTACATCACATCATCATTTAAACGTCATTAATTATCAAAAAAGACTTTGAGATTGTTTCCCTAATGAACGGATTACAGCCGGCGTGATTATATGAGAGCGCTAAATTGGATGGTTTGAACCTCCCAGGAATTATGACTTCTGCAGCGAAACACGGATCCCAAGATGTCATCGGCCTGATTCGATGCCTTTATGAAACAGGAAGCTGATGAAATTTGACAGTAATAGATGATTATTAATCCTTTCTGTCATATACTGTAGAAAAGTGCCTTTGTCTGTGTGAAATGATGACAGAAATGCGCTGCACTGTTTTGCGTATTCTGTTCAGCATTTATAATGTATCACTCGAGGCTGGAGATTAGCACACGGTGTCACCGCAGAATTGGAAAAAAAAGAGGGAAAGAAATGTCCGTTGATATGTGATTTGACAGCTGTGACGAGTATCATTTCACATCTTTGCTTAACTGTTCTCCTGTAAGAGCACTTGGACTCTGTGCTGCACCCTGTGCGTTTCAGCTCTGCTTATATGCCTCAATTACAGCGTATTAATTATGGTGTACTATAAATAGGCAACATGGAAGGATGTGAACTGGCAGTACAACATTTCTTCACAGAGGGAGGCTATTATTGTGTCTGTGGTCCAGGCCATTATCTCTCTAAACAGCCAGAGCTTCCTTGTCAGGCAGTTATATTAACAGTTACCCTCCCTGACTGGCTGCAGGCCTCCACGTGGATCACAACAAGGACAAAGAAAGTGGTATCAGTGCTACTTTTTTGTTTATTTTGCCAGTTGTTCCAAAAAAAAAAACTAAACAATGCAGACGGTCTGTTTAGGGCAAAGAACAAAACAGTCGGTACAACTGGAAGAAGTTTGGCACAAGATCCTTCCACTCTGCTCTGTGGAGGAATAATCAAATCAAGAGCATATAGCCACTTCCAGGTGCTGCTTTTGAACGTGCACAAAAACTATTTCCTTTTAAGAACTGTTTTTATTTAATCACCTGTTTTCTTGCTAGATGGATGTTTGTCTTTTTTTTTAAGTGCAAGCTTAGAGCTTAAGGATAATGAAGTTCCAAGAAGCTTTTCTCTTAACACTGACGTGTTCTGACACTTGATACACTTTGCGAGGACTGAGCTAGCACTTGTTTACAGCAGCAAAAATCATTTCATCCTGCAACTGTGGGTGATGTGCTCTGTTACCTGTCGGCTTCAAAGAAGACTGAGATGTTTATGCTTTTGGGAAGCTGAATTATTATGCATTAAATGTATCGTATTGCATCCCCAACTCTGCTTTCACTCCACGCTTCTGCTCTCCTCTCTCCCGCCTCATCACTCCAAGGATGATCAAATGTTTACGTCAATGTCAGGAGCACTGCAGTGGGACAGCGCAGGTCTCCAGAGTGGTCCGTTTTGTCCGATATTTATGTCAGGTTGTCTTCATTAGGGCCAGAATGAGACCCATATGTCGTCTTGGCTGCTAGCCATCTCCATCATCTCAGCAGGTGTTCTGCGCCGTCCTTTGTGTTACAGTCAGCGCTTGGCTAGTTTTGGGAGAGGTGGCAGATTGCTTTGAATTTGCCCAATACACAGAGTACAGCTCAGCACAGCTCAGCCGAACAAAGGCTCACACACACACACACACGCACACACACACACACACAAATTACCACACACGTTTGTAATAGACAAGTATGCACACATACACACACGAGCACTCATATGTGCATGTTCGCACACTTTCCTTGCCTGAAAGGTTGCTGACAGGATTGCAGTCTGCTGGCCACGTCTTTATCCCATCTTTCATAGCCTGATAACGTTCTGTAACCACACACTGATCGCATGCATCCTGTACTGACTATAACAAAGCAAGGTATTATATCCCCAAATCCCTGGATGCATGTTAAGATGTGTCTCATGATCCCTGCTGGGACCAATAACCAACCTGGCTGCAATTGAACATGTCTGCTTGATTCCCGCAGTCGCACTGACGAATGTGTGTGACATCTCTTAGACGCTCGGTGCATTTCTTAACCATATTAAAACCACCAGACGCAGCTGCCCTCATGGGGCTTAGCTTTGTCTGTGATGCATTATTCGCAGTGTATATCTACTGTACCTAATGGATCACTGTGGTGGTGTATTGAAATTCTGAACACTCTTATTTTACATTTTATTGTCATTATTTTTGGTAGGTTTAGTCCTTTCCACCTGTATTGTGCCATTCAAAGACACCCATCTCAATTAGCCAAAACAAAATACACAGGGTTTATATGTTTCTCACTGCTCTTAGATTCCCATTCTCTTGTTTTCTTGTTATCCCTGCATAATATGCTTGTAATTGCTTATGAGGTTGCACTAGGTTAGAATACAGAGGAGGATCGGAAACTAAGAAGGGGGTCGTGTTTTGTAACAGTGGCTAAGCTCATTTTTTATCACCTATTATGGTTGATTAAGGCTGATCCTCACTCTACTTTGCCATGTCACATTGCGTATGCGATAAGCACTGAAGGTTCATTTGAGCACATAACTGTAACTAACCCAGTCTGTATTTGGGCTGTCTGTGCTTTTAAATAGCCGTGGGTGTTGATCAAACGCAGCTGAAATCAAACATGCTGCACACGACAAAGGATGGATAGCTGCTGTGCAGGGTAGGCTCCCATAATAAGCATTGTATAGGGTTAGATGTTGAAAGCAGCTCAAAAGTGCTTTCCTCCAACTTGGCCCTCAGCAGCAGAGACAGACAGGGGGGGTGGGATGGGGTGGGGTGGGGTGCAGGGGCTTTTCAATATGACAGACATGTCTTTTTCTCCCTGCCAACTCTCAAACGGCCATAATGTGCGCAGCGTCAATCAAAGTGTATTCTTTATTCACAAAGCTGGGGAAAGGATCAAAGGCACCACGCCACAGTGAGTCATCATCAAAGTGAAGAGCAGCCCTCTGACATCCCACCCGGCTGTTAGTCACTGACTCAGGGGGCGTAGATGACTAGTTGCCCAACGTATACACATGAGGTAAGACGTTCTTCAACTACTGTCCAGAAATGTTAACCACTTACATTAAAGCGGTAAACACTGTGAAAAGGTTAACCCTTTGTGCCTCGTAATTTCTGTTTGCAAATCTGTTTGATATCAGCCTTGTGCAAGGCTGATATCAAAGATATCCAGTCAATACACTGAGTTACCGTTCTGCACAGGCAGTCCTGTCCTCAGAGCCCCTGCCACTGTTCTATCATGTCTTACTGAGAGTTTCTTTCATCTTCCTCTCTGAAAATGTGAATCCTATGGTTTGACATCCATATTCTACCGTCAGTGAATATCAGCTACAGCACTTGCTATCAGATTTTTAACTTATTATAATATTTTTATTAACCTGAACAATGATTAATTTGTGTAGCTTTAACACCATTAAGTTTTGAGTGAATTTCACCCATCTTCTCTTCTCTGTTCTTTCTAACTTTTTACAGTAGCTGTAACCTCCCCTGCCTATAAAACTGTTCGGCCCTGTCTGTCTGTTCCCCATTCATCTGCATCCTACCCTTATAACCCGCCCCTCAAACTGGCCACATTTAACCCATCATGGTCTTTGGCTTTTGGGAAAAAGACAAATGGAGTGCACCATAGGGCAGACTGCTGATGTAGGGCTGGACTTTTCATGTTTTCAAGTTTTCATACTTCTGGAACATAATCTGTAAATTCTGGTTTAATTTTTAGCTGTCTATACAGCACACGCAACACTTCCCT
The DNA here is from genome assembly GCF_021018895.1 of Seriola aureovittata. Classification (NCBI taxonomy): domain Eukaryota; kingdom Metazoa; phylum Chordata; class Actinopteri; order Carangiformes; family Carangidae; genus Seriola; species Seriola aureovittata. The sequence continues at coordinate 16,399,695 of NC_079382.1, read as the reverse complement.
GCCCTACGTCTGTAAATAAATTATCAGTCAGAGGCATTAAACAAAGTGAGTGTTATGAAAAACTTACAGATGCCAAAAAGAGGGGATGAAATTAAAAAGACCAAACCTAATTTTCTGAATATTTAAAGCCACTTGGGAGCAGTGGAAACAATTTTCTTTTATACATCAACTAAACTTAGAGCAACTTCAGCATTGATTTGTTGTTGTGTTTCTGGCCATCTGGTGAATGAAAGTCCAATATTCACCCTCATTTTAACTTTGTTTTGGTTGCCCCCGACTCCCAAGAGACATATTTGGCTTTGTAAACTGCTAAATGCTCCACGATATTCACCAGCTAGAAGCCATATTTGTCTGTCTGGTGTTTGTGTTACTGGGTAGCTAGTATGCAATGGGTTTATCAGAGGCTTTTTGCTACAAACAGCTGCATGGAAATGGTGTCAAGGTGAGAGTAAATAAAAACCGTAAAGTTGCTGGCTGTGAAACCAAAATGAGTTAGAAGATGCTCAAACACTTGAGGCGAGGGGAACTGCTCTGTGCATTCATAAGAGTGACTCTTTTCACATTTCAAGTCATTTGATCCTTTATTCACAAACAATATTGATTTGTGCAGCTTTAAAGATAAAAAAAAAACGTGATGTTCCGCTGATATCTTATGACATCTTTGAGCTGAGGTTTTTACTATGGCAATGAAGACCTTTTGGCTTTAAGAGAACAAAATGGAATAAATCCAGTGAGAATTGGGGAAAGTGCTGTCTGTGCAAACTGGATCACATGAAGGAAAACACCACTCAATTTAAGAATTATTGCACCTGTGACTTCAGACATTTCAGACGACCTACAAAATACACTTTAATACCCAAATGTGCTTTAATCTCCATTTATGCTGTCAGCTCTTATCAAGGAAATATAACCTCATCCCCAAGAAATATCCCCTCATTTTTTCTCACTTTTACCAAAATTTGCAGATTGCAGTCGGTGAAGCAGGACCTCATGTAAATCCCAGCTGCTTTGTCCCTGGCTTTCAGTCTTGTGACTTAAACTGAATAATAACAATGAGGAATTCCTTAATAATTAAGTTTGGCTTCCTTTTAATCGCTTATGTTGAGAAAACACACCTTCAAGCACATATTGTAACTATCTCTGACTCTGATTATTGGATTGTCCCTTCAAGTGATTGTTGGACGCCCCTTTAATGTTTTAAATTGAGGGCCACAAAAAAGCCTAAAGTGCTGCAGTGATTACCATTACCCCTCATCTTTATACACACACACACACGCACACGCAAACACATTCTCAGACAAACACAGACACAAGCTGTACCATAGTAACACGCTATTACACACTCCTCTAGCTTTTGATTCTCCCATGCAACGATGCAAGAGTTTAACAAGCATATTGATTTGCACACGTGATACGAGCTCTCATATTCATTCTCTAACGGTAATTTGGGTGTGTGATCACCCAGTGACAGAAGTGATTTTTATCCAGTGGTTTTACAGGGAGATCCATTTAATCTTTGTGTCAATAACCCACCCTCCCCCAACCCCTCTCCTTCCCTTTTAAGCTTGCTCTTTTGCCACGCTTTGCAATTCTTCCTCCTGTGTTCACTGTCGCCATTTCTAATCTGGCCACCCTAAGGGAGCTGGCATCCATACCTCATTCCAGTCACGCTGCCTTTCTGTTTGCTTTCCATCCCACTTGAGGGTAAAATGACTTCCCAAAGACATCAAAACCTCACAGGTCCCATTCCGTATTTATCATTTCAGTATTGTGTTAATGCAGCAAATAGTGGCTGAAAACGTAGGAAAGTAAGGGTCCTCCTGAGTTGCGCCAGGTAGCGTTTAATCACTAAAGCTCAACTTTGTTTCCTATCTCAATTAAACACCCACTCACCCTGCTGTTGCAACTAGTTTGCATAAAGCAGATGTGCACTGGCAGGTAAAAGGGCAAAACCAGTCACCTTCATGCAGCGTCCTCGGAGGGAAAAAGTAGCAGGAGAAGAAGAGCAAAGAAATGAGATGGAGATGAGGGAGAGGGAGAGGGAGAGAGAGATTGATGCCAAAGAGCAAGGGTTTCTGTTCCACGTGATTGAATAAAAGGCAAAAGAGATGCGATACAGGGAGGATTTGAAGTGCTGCTAATGAGCTGGGAGTTAAAATGGATAGCTTTGCAGAGGAAACAGATTAAATATTACGAGCAAGGGATTTATGATGAGAGTGTGAAAAACAGGCAGAAAGAAGCAAAAAAAAAAAAATGTCCCTTTTCAACAAGTCATTTCATCTTATATTCCGTCTTAAAAACTTATTTTCCATGAAGCAAGAGAAGAAAATCTATTGATGGTGTGAGAAATGTTCACCATTTTAAGGATGATAGCTTTTTAAAACTGAATACAAGATCATTTACCTTAAGTGGGGGATGTTTGGCAGCGAACAAGGATCTTTGTCAGATTCTCTTCATGTGCTTTCTATTACATCTGTGAGACCTGGTATTAGACAAAACATTGTGAAACTTTGAAATGTGTCTCACGGCCGGGGGTGTCTGCTGAAGGCGACACCTGCTTTGTATGATAATGAAATGGAAAACCATATTTCACTCAGGATTAGACAGTTGTTTGCTGCGCGGAGCAGTGTCAAATTTCTTGGCAACTGCTTCTGCTCAGGTGTGGTTGGGTCTAAAGTTGCCCTTTGCGTCTCTGAACGAAGGATTCGCGCAACTTCTAGTTACTCACTGGAACTTTACCAAAAGCAAAACCATTGTACAACTGTGATCATTTTACCACTGGTTGTCAACAACTGGATTTGGCTCGTAGTATCAGAGTTTCATAGCATAGTATTTCCTTCAGGCCTTATTATGAGTGTTGACTACTAAGGTTTTACAAGCAATTATTGGCTGTGTCATTGTGAACAGACTGTTGTGGCTTTTGGCATGTTGTTGTGGATCTGCTCAGCAGTGTGCAGTGCATGGTTAATAGAAGTTGATGGGATAATTTGGCTGTGTGTTGCAATTGTGAGGCAGGAGCTGTTCAGCCTGGTACACATATGCAATTACAGCAGTGTTGGGTAAGTTACTTGGAAAATGTTATCGAATACTGATTACTTATTACTCCCCAGTGAGTGCACAGAGAACTCTGAAAGTCACACACCCTCCATTCCTCAATGTCAGCTCACAGTGGCCAGCGAGCCAGCTAAGTTTAAATAAGACAACTTTAGAGTTACCAGAGTCTGACTATTTTAATTAAACTGTGCATGTAAAGCCCAATAGGTACAAGAGTTGGAAAAATTGGCAATAGCTATAAACTCTGTGCAACACATCAGTTTCATGCTTTGTATTGGAACTATGATAAATTGCATCATCCCTATTGAATTAAAAAATAAACAACTAAAACTGTCATCACCCTACACAGACCCTCCACCACTTTGAAAAGTAATTAGTTACTTTCTGTTACTCAGTCTTTAAAGAACCCCAAAACAACCACACACACAAGTTGCATCTTCTTTAACATGTGTAAAGACAGAGAGCAACACGTTGTGGTTAACAAGCAGCAAGCCAGCAGGTTGAGGGTATTTACTCTGCAGCAACACTTCGGTTGACGGCTGTGGCTGCATTCCTGAGGTTCAGTCTTCACACTGAAGCCATGGGTGTTTCTCACACACACACACATGCACACACACACACACACACACACACACACACACACACACACACACACACACACACACACACACACACACACACACACACACACACCCCGACTCTAAACAAAACCCCAGGTGTTTCCTCAAGGCACAACATATAAATTATACAACCATGGAGTCACTGGAAGACATGTTCTGCCTGTTTTGGTAGCTGGGATGCTAGCTGCCTCCCACTCCAAGGTAACTGAACCCACAGAGAGGAAACTGATACGAGAACATACTGATTCAAAAGCCAAAATGCAATAAAGTAACTCCAGATTTTGGCAAACTTGTAATCTGTGATACCAGGCTTAACAGCACCTTTGCTCCAAGCTCTTGGTCCACAATGTTAGCTGAGGAATCAGTGTTACAGGATGATCTGTGATAAGTAGCTTTAGAGCCAATATGTCAAGATATTCATCCATAATAGACATTCAGTAACAATTTTCAGGTATCACATACACAATACTCATAATAATAATCATGGCACATCTAGAATTGATTTTCATGGTAGATGTCACTTTATGGAATCACTTCACAAATTGCGAAGACGTATTTTGTTGTGCATGAACCAGTACAACAACTACAACCTTTTTACACAGTGAGCTTTGTCAAGTACGTGACGCACCATTGACATCTACTTAAAGATAATAGCTCATTCTGTTGTTCTTAATACAGGCATCTTCTTATGAATTAGGAAGCTCTGAAGCCTTACATCAAAGAATGACATGAACATCAGGTTGTCTGATGTAAACAGCCTTGGAGGGGCCCTCAAGCAGATGGGCCACTCTAATAAACTTCTGTTATTTCATACTATCAAAACAATGCAGAGGAGCCATTAAAGCAATTCTTAATTATGTGACTGCGGACAGTTAAACTGAAATACAGTGAGAAATTTGTAAAAAAAAAAAAAAAAAAACTGTATCCATTGAAGCTCTTTGTAAAAATGTATGTTACATGTCAGTGTACAGGTGACATTTATAGGAATGTGTAGTTTGATTCATCGTCCTCTGTTTATCAGGAAGGAGAGAAGGGCCCAACTGGAAAAGGCCGTTTTGTTTTGAGATTTGAGGATGGCAGTTCATCAAACACACCTCTGTGCCTAATGTGTAACTCAATGCGCCTTAAAAGTGTAGAGTAATGTGTATAATAATCATAAACAACCTGTGGATTATCTCGGCCTCCATCACCTGCAGCACCATTTCTGCAGCATACGGAGCAATCAACATCATGAACGCATCCCCCTCTCTGTTGATGTTACTGTCAGACCGTTTAAGCTCCCAGCTCTAGTTTCAAAGGGACTACAACCATCCAGACTGTCAGCCTTCCACTTGTCTGCCAGACAGATCTTCTCCGCTGTGCCAAGATCAAAAACTAACTATTGATATGCTGCTAAGTGAGGGTAAGGTATTCACATTTACCTCACCCCATTGGTATGCACAGTTTGTGTGCAGTTCTTTTAATACTCAAAACTGGTAGCCCAGTAGGCAGATACGCAGCCAGGAAGTTGTGCAGGAACAGAGGTCAAAGCTGATGTGGGCTAGTCCCTCTGGAGGTCAGTGCATCCATCTGCCTTGCTTATTACACACATTCTGGTGACTTGAGTACCAAAAAGCTAAGACTCTACCTTGTATAAAAGTGGGTAATTTAATTATGTATGAAAAACAAAATATTACACCTGAGAACACTGGCATTCAAACTGGATCGTTACAAGGTCAGATTCTTACTTTGAAATGCCAAAACCAAGTTCCTGAGATGGAAAGAAAGTCTGGTAAAGTTTTGCTTCAGCTACTTTATGTTTCCCAATGCAAGTTTAATACGAGTTAATACGACTATATTGAAATTGGAAGATTTAAAATAAACCGTGATGACATTTGTGTCAAATGTTGAGTTGAATTTGCATTACTGTGATTCGACAGGTTTCTTGATCCTGGGATCTACACCCACATATCAACAATATAGTTCTATTTTCCTATAATAGATAGAATAGTAATTTTACATAATTACACAGTTACACGGTGAAAAGAGAAAAATAGTCTGATTGTTTTCCGGTGTTTAGGCCTGCCCTTTCCCTAAAAACTAACGCTGAGATTCATGTAACATAATGTTGAACAATCATTCTTTGTTGTTCTGTCGTTTCATTTTCATTTTTTAATATATCTAATGGTGCTTGAGTTGTATTGTGAACGCTGCATTGTGACTTGAACTGATTTGGAACAGTGAGAAAAAAAAATATTGTCCCATCTTTTAGTCAAGGTCTCAGATGAAGCTTTGGGGGGGTTGTTGTGAGCTAAAAAGTCAATCTGATCAATCAGCCAACTGCTGTCAGCCTTTTCAAATGAGAACAGCCCCCATCTGTTGAAGCGTGACACTGACGTATACCACACACACACACACACACACACACACACACACACACACACACACACACGCACACACACACACACACGCACACGCACCTCAGGCTAGCCTGCACCTTCATAGGCAACAGAGTGTATAGAGGAAGAATTAAAAAAACAGCAATTGCTGTCTTTTCTTCACAATGTGCTCTGTGTTTCCAAATGTGATTCTGCCTCTGGGCTGTGCTGTTGCCTTTATTAACAGATTAAAGGCCAAAAAGTAATTGAGAATTAGCAATTCATCAAAAAGTTATTGGCGGTCTGGTCTCGCCAAACTGGGTCTAAAATCATTCAGGCCACGGGCTTTTATTTTAGCAATCCTATTTCTCAGCTCAGAGAAGGACTCAGTGGAAATGCACTGTTGCCTGCTACTGTAGTTCTTTTTGAGGTTTGTAATGTCCTTTGACAGAAGCAGAGCCCTATTTAACTGCCTCCTACATTGACACGCAATTTAGTTTTTGCTAATTATAGGGTACAGCGGTCATAAATTATTCTCTGCTCCTTAGCTCTCCCTCACCCAACTCTCTTTCTTCATACACAGAGGGAAACACACACACCCACACATCCACACTAACCATACAAACAAAATTACCCATCTGCTGATTTTCACACTGAGGCTGAATGTCACGTACAACGGGATGCTGCACACTGACTCGGGGTGGGGGCTTAGAGCCAGAGAGAAGGGGAGAGCAGGCGTAGAAACGAGCAGGGAAAATCCAGCAGTTCATCTCTCCCCTGCTGTTAAAGGCCATTCATAAATACTCAGCCTTCACTTTGCCTCACAGTCACTGATTCTACAAGACTTCGGTGCCGGCATATCACAAGGAATGCTTTAAATTATCACAACAACAAAAGATGGAAACATAAAATGCGTCTTGACAAGAGAAGAAGAGTAGGAGCCAGAAAAAGGCAGCACAGAAGTAGTCTAACAGCCGAACAACCTAGAGCTCCCCGTTTATAATAATGAGACGCTCACCGAGCAGCTATATTCAGTCTGTGTGCAGGAGGAAGGTATTTTCAGATTGTAATACCACGAGTACTGAAGCATTATTAAAGTGGCTTTCTGCCGTGTGAATGTGAAACTGTATATGTGTCACTATGTCGTGGAGTTAATTGGGTCATCACAGACGGAGAGGATAAATTAATTTAAAAAAAAAGAAACAATAAAAATAATGAGTACATCCACATCATATATTTTCTTGCCAATTTACAAAGTTATTAAATTATTATTTATGAAATGATTACAACCTAACCACCAAATCATGTGCGCACTTGACTTTAGGCCTGTTGTATTATCTCAGCTCGGAAAATTAAATCTTGTAACATCCTGAACACAACCCTGGTTGAGCTGCACACAATTCCAAATTTGTAGACTAACAATAAGTAGAAAATATAAAACTTATCCTTAATACGCGAAGTGTGTCAGGTGAGACTACCACATCATTTGTTTTTAAATCTAGATTTTATTTTCAAATATTTTGTTAGTTTTGAAAATGTTGGCATTTGGATGTAAAGAAAAAATGCTGTCATTGAACATAATCCAGGGTTTTTCAGAATAACTCAATATTGACGTTCTTGTCTGGCAACAGGGTTAGAAACACATTTACCTTGTGGACAAATAACCCCAGTAAGATGTTTCACCTTGTAATTTTGTCTCTCTATGATAATTCAAGCGGGCATTAATTGCAGGCTAGCTGCATGCTCCCAGATGGTCGATGTGGATCCATATTGGCGTTATTATTATTTACTGTACCTCAGTTCTGTCCTGGCCTGGTCTAAGATGACTCCTGTGTCAAGACAGGGTTGGAAGGGCAGGGATGGTTGGAGGGATATTGCCTAACATGCTAAAGAGTGTGCATAACTCTAAAGCTGCAGTGGGTAAGAGAAATCGATGTGAGTGACAATCTCAAACACAGGCATAAAGAATACATATACTCTAGTCTTTGTTTTCCTCGTTCTTTTCAGTCTCTGTCTGGTCATAAATGTTGAGTATCCACGAGGGGGAAATGCTCCAATTCTCCCATTTCTCTCCTTGAGCGAGCTCAGATTTCAAGCCTCTTTCCCACTCTTCCCCTCTCTCTCTCTCTCTCTCTCTCTCTCTCTCTCTCTCTCTCTCTCTCTCTCTCTCTCTCTCTCTCTCTTTGCCTCTACATCTTTGCTGTCCTGATTTTTTTTTCCTTATTTCACACAGCCTGTTTGACCTGCGCTAAGGGGATACGACTCTGCCCTCCTCACCACACAGAGCTAACAATCTTCTCCTGCTCCCCATTATGCTGAGCATTCGCAGCGTGCACCTCGCTCAAGGTCACTTGTCCAAGGCAAAGCTTACGCTGTTCATTTTTACATAGCAAGAAAGGAAGATGAACAATAGCTTGGGATCAGAATTGAACCTAAACAACATGTTGTTTTTCTTATGTAATGACTTAAAACAGTTATGCACTGAGGAGGCAGAGGAGCCAACCAGCAAGGCATGTTTAACAGAGCATGTTACAGCCAAATTTATTTGTTGCTGAGGCAACTGGTCTCCTGGCAGAGACAGAGGTATGATATCGAAGAGCAAGGCTATAATGAAGACCTGGCTCCCCAGAGAGAAAACACTCGTGGCCAGTTTCACAGACATGGATTAGGCCTGGTCCTAGACTAATTTGCCTTTTCAGCAGATGTGTCTGTTGAGAAATCTCTTTAGTTGGAGACTGTGTGTAACTGGCCCCCTGTGTCTCAGTCCTGAAGTTTTTTCAATTCAGCTGTCTGGCCTTTCTCTCCTCCCCTCCCCTGGCCTCCCCTCTCTCTTTCTAAAAGCCTCAGACCGACATGGACTTGCTCCATCCACAGTCTTACCCCTCTCCCCGTGGCTAGGACTCTAGATTTAAGACTTTAGCAGATAGCACAAGTTGTACGGCTCGGGCTTATTCATCATGTTAAATATCCCTTAGCCTTCTGCTCCCTGGGTGTAGATTATTCAAATGACGGCTCCCTCATATTTGGAATTAGGCTGTAGACATATCGGCTCATAAATTTGCTCGATCCCGACAACGCACTCCAGCTGCAAAGAACTCCAGTGATGTATGCTCTTGTGTGTCATAATGTACTATTATTCCATTCTGAACATGCTAGTGGGTGCTGCGTCTGTGTCAGCCACCCAGATTAGAGTCATAAAACTTGCCGCTGAGATGATGTGACATTTCGCCCGGGCTGTAAAATCTCTGCAGGCTGGTCGCACTTTCACACAGTAATTTCAAAGCTTGCAGTACGAGCACTGAGTCAGGCTTGTGCATGCTAATAGTGTGTTTAATGTGTGCAAATACAGTCGGAGCAGCTGTGTCTATTACTGTTTGTATGTGCATTTATCCCATGCACTTAAACACATCCTCCTGTGATGTGTGCATATGTGTATACATTTACATGCACCATTTACAACCCAAGATGCATTAGGGCATCTTAACATTCTGCATGAGTGTATTCAGCCACTTTAAACACTATATGCATGAATGTTTATTTGCATTTCTGCCTCCCCCTGTCCGCCTGCATGCCTGCTTAAAACGGTGTATGAATATTCATCGCCGTCTCTCGCACTGTGTGTGTTTGTGTCTGCGTGGCACTACGAGTATCTCCCCAATCCATCGGTGGGGTGGCGGCGGGTTGAACAAGGGAAGGAAAAGGGACAATGAATGACATTGACAGACAACGTGCTGCAGAGCGTCTCCACGTTCGAGGGACACCAAGCTGATCGCTGATAGCAGATGTGTGTCTAATTGCGGAGGGGTTGGGCGCCCTGAATACGTCTCTGTCTCCTCTGTCTCTGCCTGCCAGGAAGCTAAGCCCCCTCCAGAGCCCCCAATCACTGCTTCTAATTAGAGGCCTTATCTCTGTCAATCATTGTGCCTTTCGCTCTCCTCTGTGGCCCGCTGCACGGATAACAGGGCAACAGGCCTGGCCAGGATGGCGTGGTGGTCACAGAGAGCGAGAAAGATGATGGACGGGGAGGAGAGGGAGAAATGTTAAAGGGAGCTGACAGACGGAGAGGGATATTTTGGAGAGGGAGGATCAAAGAGGTGTGTGTTTCTGTGTCTCCGCTTGTGTGCTAGAGTGTGAATACACTTTGCTTATACAGGTGGTGTAAAACCGTAAATGTGAACTGAAAGCGGAAGGGTGTGAAAATGTCTTTTTAATTCAAGTAAACCTGCACTGATCCATCCATACAGATCCAGTGAACTACTCCACTGGAGCAGCTGGAGGTTAAGTGCTTGTTGCAATGGCAACTCTAAAGAAGCTATTGAGTGTTTCTAACTGCTTCCATTGATGGATTTCACTCAAAATACCATTTATCTCCCTTGAGGCCGCTGCCATGCTCAAAAAAATAATGATAAAAGAGTCGCATATTAAGTGTATTGTCGTAAACGGATAAAAACTGGTGTTTCAGACACGCACTTGGAGCAGCTATCATGCTAATGACATTACTATCCTTGGCTATCGCATCTAACCCATCTCACAGATAAGTGTTGAAACCCATTTAGAAGTGATTTTAAATGAAATGAATGGCTGCTAGATTCTGACTCCAACTGTGTGGATATGATGAGGAAAGCTGCTTTACATTTATTATATATGGACGCTATAAGGCTACCCAAGTCTCAAGAGCAAACTTCACAGCTTTATATGCGGAGAGACCGTTTCATTATACTTACATTTCCACATGTTGTCTGTGAAACTGTGATGGATCATCTAGCGTATTGCTTGTAACGTCGGTTTACCATGTTATTGTATCCAGCTCGAGTGAAATGTCATCGACTGGCCGGATGACTCGAAAACTGTTTTTATTAAGATTTTGAACCAACATACGGATCCATAATTATCAGTTGTTAATAGTTGTCATTGGTTTTAATGCATTGCTCATCAGATGTCAACTTTCATTTCCTTATAACTAAAATGGCTTTATGCTCCTTTTCTGTTGCTGGTTCAGTTTACATTCTCAGTCCAAATAAACCAGCTCACCCCAAAGAGGTTGAGACCTGAAGTTTTAGGTCCTGTACATATATGAATGAGGAGTAAAGTGAGATAATAGTTAATAAGATAATCACATTGTAGAGATTGCTGAAGAGAAGAAGAGTGGTAGTGAGAAATTGAGGTTAAGTAGAAGAGATTGAAACAAAAGGACAGATGTGTGGCGATGAAGCTTAAGTGTGGGATAAAAAGGAAGATTAGGGCAGAGGTGAAGAGGGCTGGAACATGTCCAGAGAGAGAAAGAGAGAGGGCGAGAGAGAAAGAGGAGAGCGAAGGAGGAACCCTCTCCTCATCTCAATGTCTATCCATACCGGTTCTGTCTGGGCACCTCTTCAAAATCAATTTAAGAAATTACCATTCAGCCAGAGTTCCGTCATTAGGATTTTATAATTTCATCTTCCTCCTCCAGTGCCTTTATCCCAGAGCCCCTCAGTTCATCTCTGCAGCACAACCCCAGTGAATAATTAACCACTGCCGTGAGCAGAAAGCCGATGAGCGACACAAGCGTTCTATCATTCACACACAGCCGCTCACCTTCAGCGGCGGCTGCACCGTGCTTTTAAGTCTCTTCCTCTTCTATCTCTCTACGGTTTTACTTAAATCTGACATAGCATGTCTCGCGCTCGTACACTAACGCGCCACCACTCTTAGACACAAACACAAGTTCTCACACATGGGCTCAGACGGAGCATATGTCTCACACACACCCACACACACACACAAACACGCGGACTCACATCCACCTTATCATCTGCACACACATGCTTACTGTCTCTCTCCTCTGCCCGTCCTCTACTCCCAGAGGCATTTTAGCTGTGGAAGCAGAGGTAAGTGGGGCAGGAGAGGCAGGAGAGGCAGGAGAGGCTCGGGACAGGGTTGAGGAGTGGGGAGGGTGAGTAGGTAAGAGCAGCACCATGATCCCCTATGTGACATAGCAAGCTGGTAAGCCCGTTCTTCAATGCAACTGAGATTGGGGTGCTATTAGAGGTGGGTACCAGTTAGATGTGCACAAGGTGTGGCTCTTAGCTGGGGGCTTAGCCTTAAGACTAGATGTGGGCGAACATATTTCCTGACAATCAACAGGCAGGCTCAGTCGGATCCTCTGCAGTTCAGCCATTTCCAGACCTCCAAGGCCAGCTGCCTCTTTCTGCAGCAAAGGCATTTTCTGTGGTGCCATTTGGCTAATGGGCCTGTGGTGTGTAATATCTGCAGCAGAAAGCGGCTATTATTTCTTATGTTCTGCTAACACAGGCCCAGTATTTCTCAGGAATGTGTGTTAATGTGTTGCCAAAGGATACAGTATGTGCAGACCCATGCAATGACATGCAGTCAGGGCCTGAGAGATATTCTTAATAGATTTAATTGCAAGTGAATAAATGTATTTCAGTCGTCTTTTTCCCATTTACTGTATGCATGTTATTGTTTTTTTCTTGTAGCAAGCTTGTTAGTATTTCACTCTCGCTTCTCATTTTATTTATCATTTTAATTTGTTTCTGTTTCTGTTCTGTCTTGTTTTATAATTGGTTCTTGTAAGGGAATGATATTTGACTGTTGCAGTTTTTTTTTTTTTTTTTTTTTGCAAATCTGTTCCTTTATTTTTACAGCGTACTACATAAATATTCGTTGCCATGCTAGCAGCTAGTGGCTCTTGAGATGCCAGTGTTGGTTGTTGGGTCAGTCCACCACTTTGGTCCAGACTGAAATAGCTTAACAATTATTGGATGTGTGTTGAGGCTAGTGTTTTGAAATTTTGTATTGGTATTCATGCTCCCCAGAGGACAAATCCTGTTGACTTTGGTGATTTTTCCTTTCTACTTTTCATGTAGCCCCAGCATGAGAATGAAATTTGTGGATTTTATTAAAATATCTCAGTAACTATCAGAGGGACCACTGACTTTAACAGCAGGGCAACATTTATGCAGTGAAATATCCATACATCTACAGGATAAGTGGTTACAAACTTTGGAATAGGAATTGATGTTCCCCAGTGGATAAATACAAATGACTTCGGTGATCCCTTTTACTTTCCTGTTAGTACAAGCAGCAGGTTGACATTCGTGGTTGAAAGTGAAATATCTGGACTTATCATCTAGAACCATCATCAGGTCAAAATTTCCGTTTGTTCATGAACAGCCTCATAGAGCTGGGAGAATGGCTATAGACTCTTGTTAATGTTGATACACTTGCAGTGAAAAGTATTCGGTGTCTTTAGGAAGCAAGAAATTTGGTTTTAATCTGTACAATGATAGAAAAACAGAAGCGGCTCTGGCTGCCTCCACAACCTCTGGAAAGCCTACTATGGGTGACTGATTGGTTACTGTCTCTGTCTGGACTCACACCATTGCAGCGGAGGGAGACGGTGCCAAAAGGAAAAACGTTCCAGAGGATGTAATCTTGGAACAAATCAGTTGGGAGCTGCTGGCAGATGTGAATTCAAAACTCACAGTTCTGATAGCAAGTTAGAGTTAGAGGAAACCAAGAGTAAGAAAAAGTTAGTGTGGAATATTTGCTATCCAGTTGGCTTGGCTTCTCTTGGTTGGCTTAGTAATGGGCAACACTTAAAAGGAAAGAAGCGAGTGGCAGACTGAGCAGAGTCTGGATATTTAGTTGCAATCCTTTTTCGGCATGCAAACATGATGAGCCTTGGTGATGTTATTGGAATATGGAGTGTGTGTGTGTGTGTGTGTGGCGGTGATGTCAGTCTGACTAAATACCCAGCTTCCCTATCATGTACAGTATACTTAATCAACACTATTTACAGTAATGTTAGCCCTGTAGGACAAGTGTAAAAACTGTCAGACACATTCATTTTGATTGTTCCAAACTAGGTGAAATTTACAGACTGGTGGCACGCTATCGTTCTTAATAATGTGCATTCCCCAAAGTGTTGACTAATTGGAACCATTAAAATCTTGACACCGGTGGTTAATTTGTTTCCTTGTGTTTTATAGCAATCATTTGTCCCATCGGAAAGCTCTGATGAAACATGAGGTGATTACAGCGAGGCTGACGGAGTTGGAGCGGGCTGAGCGAGGCGCCAACATTGCACACTTCCCAAAACCCCTAATGTCATCAGTCGCTGACATTTTTGTCACGTGGAAATACTGGGCCCGGATCCTTTTCGTCGTGACGAGCGAGACCTTTGTGAACGCTCTGAGGCCTAAATGGGGGAATAGTCAGTTTGACCTTTCTGTGAAATCCTTGAGGTGAACACAGTGAAATATCTTAATTAGAAAGAGATGGACTGGCTATGAACACACATTGATCAGGCACAAACCACAGCTGTGGAGACAGGGCTGGGTGAAGGGAGGGGAACGTAATACAGGGCTGTTGTCAGACAATAATCGTGAATCATGTAGGTCTGCTCTGGATTGAAGAATAGAGAAACTAACTGTGCAAATTAGTTTTAAATACAGACACAGAAAACTCCAAGGCCAGGGGATGAGAAAACTCACCTTCTACATAACAGAATTGAATATGACTCACTCCAAACATTACAGTGTACATTCTTTAAAATTGAATTATAATCGAACATTTTAAATCATTCCTCATGGAATTTGACAATTTAACTATATAGCACATAAGTCAAAGACAAATCTGCTTTAACACAGTAGGTGCATTAGGGCTGCAACTAATATGACGATTCATTTCTTGATTTAATGCGAGAAAACTGTGAAAAATGCCTGTTACAATTCATTTAAAACCTCTTCAGGTTGCTTGTTTTGTCCAACTAACAATCCATCACTGAAAAATGTTCAGTGCGTGATCATATAAGACAACAAAAAGAATCTTCACAACTGAGAAGCTCAAACTGAGGAATGATTGCCTTTTGACCAAAATGATTAAATGACGAGGAACATACTGTGGGCTAAACAAATTCTTTTAGCTCAGCTTAAATATACATATTGATTTTTTTTTTAAATTTACTTCTATCAACCTTGACATACAACACACAAATAACCTCAGCAAATGTCCATCGGGTTGTGTGGGCTTTGGTTGAGTAAAATTCCATTCAGTGCATGTTTTTATCATTTTTACTTTGCCTTTATGTTTCTAGTTTGCTTATTTTAATGTTTAACAAAATCCTTGATTCATTCTGGTGCATTTTCTCCTTCACCTGCACTTTAATCCTGTTTTATTTTTTTTTTCCTACCTCTGTATTTTTATCACTGTGTAAATACAAACTGTAAATGCTTGTGTAGGCCCAGTGGGAATTGTTAGTGTTATACTCTACCTATTGAGCGCCAGTGCACAGATCCACCGATTCCCCAGTGCAGTCCAGACCGCAAAAATGTCACTTGTAGCTTGTCACGGCTATTGACAGAGACCTTGTAAAACTCACTGAGTCCAGCGAAGCAAGGCACCAGTCAACCTCCGATTCACCTCCTTGACTGCCGTTGACTGGCTCTGATGTAAACACAGTGCCAGCAGAGCACTTGTTTGACCAATACAATATGCTGCCTGTCTGCTGCAATGATGCAACTTGGCCCCACGTCCAATATCCAGACTGTACTTTGGATTTCCATCAACTTGCATCACTATGAGTGACTGCTGTGACCACCACGGTTCAATTACTGGCGACAGATACAAGAGATATTATTTGGCCCGACAGCATTCAGAAGAAAAGCTTACTGGAGGACCCAGATGCTGCTGGTTTCATCAGACAACTCCAGAGAATTTTTGAGGTTAAAAAAAAAAAAAAAAAAAAAATAATTCATTACTACAAAGTTATAGTGATTGCAAACAGACGGACAGGGAACGTAGTTGATATTGATCTGCTGCGGCTAAGAATAATGTTCAAAGGCATCAGGCTTCTGGGAGTAAGCTGGTCGGGTTCCATTCAGTGTAAACATTTTCAAGAAAGAAATAGCCTGAAATGAGAGAAATCTAGGGAATGGGAGATGAAGGAGAGAAAGAACACCAACAAGAAAAGAAAGCGAGAAAAAGAGAACAATTCATGTGCTTTTTTTTTTTTTTTCTTCTTCTTTCTTTCTAATTCCTCGAGCCATCTCTTTCACTCTGCAGCCAACTCGGGATAGACGAGCGTGTTTGCTGGATGATGGAGCTTTTCAGCCCTGGTGGTGGCTGCAGTCCCTGTCTCTGGCTCTGACATGAAACTGTGGGCAGCAGCCCGGGGCCCACACTGCCAGAGCACAGTATGGACAAGGATGAAGCACCCACCACCGCTTTAGCTCCGGTTCCAGTAACAACACCCACATAAATGGCCTATATGGGCTTTTAATAAGTGTTTGAACAAACAGGCACTTGCATCTGCTTTTGTTTTATGTATTTCAAGGGCATAGTAGTTTCTGTTTGGCAGACCGGGCCTCCACCTGCCGAAATGCATTCCCGGGATGATAATAGCATTTGACTTCCATTGAGGGCTTTGCGACGGGCAAGGCGTGAATTGTTTCATCTTTGTTTATCAATGTTTTTCCCATGGTTTTTGGCTAATTGCAGAGCAGAGTGGCTTGCAGAATGCCCATTAGTGCCGTGCTGAGTTGAGAGACAGGCCAGAGAAAAAAAACTGCTCACCACTGAAAACAAGAAAAACCCACAAGCACTTATGCACAAAGGAGAATTCTCTTCTACTTTCTTCTAAGAGTGCACAGGCATATACATGCTTGTGTAAATCCATGTACGCACACACACACACACACACAACCACACACACACACACACACACACACACACACACACACATACACACACTCTCATAAAGACAGCAGGCAAAGATAAGAGGGACTTGCCTTTTGTATTCAAGCCCACACAGAAAATGAAGCAGTACACGTGAGAGTACATTACTGCCGTGTGTGTGTGTGTGTGTTTGTGTATGTGTGTGTGTGTGTGTGTGTGTATGTATGTGTGTCCTTGCATTATCTGCAGCCTGTTGGTGCTGGTGTGTAAGTGTTGCTGAGAAAGAAAGAAAGAAAGAAAGAAAGAAAGAAAGGGGGAGAGATGGAGGTGAAGGCAAGGTGAGGAGAGATAGAGGAAAGGAGTAATGGCAGAGGCAGGAGAAAGGGGGCAGTGGGAGAAGGAGGGGAGTGGAGGCCTGTATCTCCAGAGTCCCCCTCCACAGCCCCTGGGCTGTGGAGGGGGACACAGCAGCAGTGACACAGCAGCAGCTGCTTCTGCCTTTCGGAGCCAGAGTCACAGTCATACGAAGCAACGTTTATCCCCCCAGCAACAACTACCAGCAGCCGCTGTGGACTAATCAGTCCACCAGTCCTGGCTTCACAGCCCGGCAGAGAGTCTGACTTTTCCTCTCATCAGGCTGGATCTGTATCGATGCTGATACACAATAGTTACTGCGCTCGCTGGGCTGAGACACACTACACACACAGGCAATAATGTCCTACAGACGGGTCAGATGACCCCATACAGCAGGGTTAATTCCCTGCCACAGTGGCCACCCTCCTGCACCTCACAAGACCAGTGAATTTGTGGAGGTGTTGGGAAAGGGCGGGAGTGACAAACGAGAGGGGAATACAGAGGGCTGTATAAGAGCGTATGAGCCATGGTCTGTTGCCTCAGTGTTCCCTGTGTGTGCGCATGTGTGTGTATGTTTGTGCGGTAATTAAATCATGAGAGCCTCTGTTTTGGAGCACAGCACATGGAGCCTAGATTAGCTCGGGTGCTGACTCCGTGTGCCTGACTAAAATTACAAGCAAACACACACACTGTAATTACACACAGCCACACCTGCACGCCACTGCCGGCTTTGACAAAGGTAGTCCAAACAATATTTTCTACAGGAACAGTTTCAACTTGCTCTAATAAGCATGCTTAGAGGACGACCCAATGACGTTCCCTTATTATCTATTGTATGCATTCAGCTCGGACAGTGCTTTAGCTGATGTAACCTTCACACTGGCTGTTTTTGTCCATAAGCAAATAGATAAACAGTACAGCAGCATACTGTCAGCAGAATATGTTGTGGCTATTATGATAATATTTTTATGTCCTCCAGCTGGGTGAAATTCGTCACATACGGACACGTATATCCTTTTATTTGGTTTTTTGGACCATCCCATAATCGGTTTGAGCAGCGTAAAGCTGTACGGACAGACATATGGTGACACATAATTGCACGTGCACACAGACACGCAACATTTCAAGATCCACACTTCACACAATAGACAAATAGAGAAACATATCCAGGCCCTTGATGTACGTGTAGCAATAAGCTGCATCTGGCCGATTTTCAGATCAGCTTGTTTTCCAGATGATCTCCATTCGTCTTGCTTCTTAACCAGCATGGCAGCCGACAGACGGGGTCACAAGAAGGCCGAGCCTCCTCGTCACCCTGGGACCCTGATCTGAACCTAGCTGTCACCAGTCGGCTAACAGACCACCAGAACAAAAGAAAAGCAGGAAGTATCATAACTCACTATGACTTTTTTGATGCCCATCTTTTGATGTAATGTAAAAATTTGTCACTGCAGTTGTGACCAGTGATTCCCATAATCTGAAACCTTTGAATCCCTAAACCAACAGAAAGCGCCTTAATAAGGTTTTGGTCTGTGAGTCTCCATTTACGGTCTCTCCCATAGTTTCTACCACTCACTGGAATTTTACTGGAGGGATGAACACCAATTGTTTGACATGTCGCTCCAAAATATTCTGTAAATGTTGAATTGACTGGACTTTTTTCAGTCCAGCCTCAGCATACTGTATCGGCCTCGTCCAGTGAAAACATTTTCAGTTAGCCAACTCATGTGGAAGAGATGTGCAATATGTGCAGCATTAATGTTTGGTATCTTGGTTCTGACCTTGTCACTCAGGAGCGAGTTGGGGGGGGGGTGAACTAATACTAAAGTCAGACTCAGACCTCACAGGCGGATGCTCAGAGACGAAGGGGTTTTTGAAATGCTACATGAACAGACGTAGTGGCAGCAGCAAGTGACAGCATAGCGTTCAGGTGATTGGTGTGGCAGCAAAGGGTGAGCAGAGCGCTGACGGTTTAAGCACAGCGCCATGATGGAAATGGTGCGTTGGATATAAGCCGAGAACAGAGAGGATAACACCATGTGAGTCAGTGTTGGCGGAAGTTGGCAGGGTATCTATTCATGTACTTCAAATTTTGGTGATTTTTGAAATTTTCAGATAAAGTGAAGGATTAAGTATTCCTGTGTGGGTTGAGAAAATTCTCCTCTCTTTAAGCTAAATAAACTATTTTATAACCCAATGGATTATTTGTAAAATGCATTGTCACAAAACTTAAAAGAAAGGTCCTTAGCTACTAAAAAGGTGATGTTTTTGACATACATGATTTACATCATTTTCATACTCATCAAGCCACTCGGTGAACCGTCGTGCCCTCGATGGAAGCATCTGTACTTGTTGATTTTTCTCCACTTGTTCCTTTTTTTCCTTTCTTACGCGTGTGTAGCTTTCACCAGTGGACCAGCAGAACTCCAGAGCCACAGACGTGGAAAGTATCATCAAACATTTCAGTGTGAAATGCTCAGATGCTTTCCCTCACCTTCAGTGCTGTTAAATTAAAAGCTATTTACTGCACAAAGTGATTCATGGGTTTCAGAACTGGAAACTGTTAAATGCCTAGTTAGTGCGTTTGTGAGTGGGTAGGAAGCACCCTAGCAGCGACAGCTAGGTGCAAACAACTACTGTCACACCCCCAAGCACCCGTATCCAAGCACACACCAACACAAGCTATCACACATTTCCCAACGCATGCATATGCAAACAGGAAACGGGAGGAATACACTCACATGTACACAATTGACACACTTAGCATCTGGAAAGGTGCACACACACTCAGTTATGATACAAGAGAATGGAAATGAGAACCGAACACATGTAAAGCGGAGCGAAACATTCGATGTGGTTTATTTCCTGTCTAATAGCATTAGATACCAGAAACGGAAGCCCTGCTGTGACGCCCTTGTTATGCATGAAAGTGTGTACACGCACAGCCAAACACATGCTGATAGATTAATGTGGAGGCTTGTTACGCTGACAGTCCAGGCATTTAAGCCAGCAAGGTTACACTTGTTGTAAGCTGTTTCCTGAGCTTCGACGAAATGAGAAAATGTAAATGGAGCATACATACAGACACACACTTCCTGTCCGTGCCTCCCGCCAAGATGAGCCCATTGAGAACCCTGCATGAAAATGGCTTTACATTGCTACTTAAAATCATTATAAAGGAAACAGTCTCAGTGGGATAATGTGGCATATTAATGTTTATGGATACTCAAATCCTCTAGAGCCTCCAGCTACAGTACATTACCTTCCTCTGTTCATTTTTGTATCTGATTTGGTTTTGGCCAAAGCTGCTGCCAGTGCACCTCATAGCACATATACACAGCTGCAGAGCAACAATAACATGCATGAATTAGATATGAGGTTGATATAGAGATGTTACAGATCTGTATGCTGTTTGCCTTCACCCTGCATCGCCCACCTCACAAAGCTGAGAAAACATGAAGGCAGATAGGTAGGTAGGTAGATCAACAACTTCTCATAGCTGTAACAAACACAGGTGATTTGTCAGTGCCTTCCTAATGACCAATATGAATATTATAAAAAGAAATAGCGTGTGTTTTCTGATCTGTGACCTCTATGGGTAAAGCTTGGCTAAGATTCGGCAGCTAAAACCAAAAGAAAGATCGTAATCGTCATGGCAGTTGCTGCCAGTGAGGACACTGAGGTCACATAGAAACGTAGGGTTTTTGGCAACTTTGGTGGAATATTGGCAGCTGTGGTAGAAACCACACACTCAACCTGTAATGAATATAATCAAGAATCTTGAATCGTTTTCGCTCAATGCTTCATTGGGCTCATGGAAACAGTAACACTTCTTCGATATTTTATAGCCTCAACCACAGAGATTCAGCATTTACCTTTTACCTTTTTTTTTCTGGCACTGTGGAAAAGCTTTGATCTTAATGTTGCCTAAATCAAATTTACAGACACTAAAACTAAACAATTTACAGAGTAAATGAAATATAAAAAAACTCAAATAATTAAAACATTTTACAGACTTGATTTGTTGTTGCTTGGGGGCAGGAACCTGGCCCAATTGACGTCAGCTTTTCCAGTTGTAAGATCCAGGTTATAGCCCTGTAGCTGTAGTTTCAAAAGTACTTAATTAAACTTAGAGAAAGATTGTGGTCATGGGCAAAATAAACCAATGTTAACTTGCGATAGGAACTGGGATACGAGTGGCAGTTTTTGCTCTCAAACGGCTCTCAACACTTTGTACACCTCAACGTCCACTCTGACCTCCCCACTAGCAGGTTTTGTGGTAATAAACAGCATTATGCTTCCACCATTACTCCTTAGAGAGGAACCAGAACTACAGTCTTTCCCTAACCTTAACTGTACTGTAGTTGCCATGTGCAGAGAGCAAGTTTTTTGCACAGTAGTCCACTGTCTATGCTTTTCTCTGGCTAAATAGATAGAGATACATACATAGATAGAGATGTACATACACATACAAGCGTATACATGCCTATATTAAATGCATGTATGTTTTGGTTCAATGATTAGAACAGTGAGCTGTAGATGTCAAGGCGTGCATCTGGAAAAGACAAGACTCCTCTCTTCACCATAGGCCAGGCCACTCCACTTGAGCTGATTGATTTCCCATCAGTTCTGTATCCCTGATAACTGCATGCCTGGAGGGCTGCAATGGCTCCAATATTTCACTGCTATATACGCGCACAGCCATGCTCGCTTTAACGCGTGGTTCTAAATGTGTGGACGTTTGTGTACATGTAAATGTGTGGAGAGTGCGAGTGTGAATACGGGTGGTTCTAACTATGTAGGTGTACGTGAAATATTTCTGCATGTATATTTTGCATTCAGCTCCTGCTACACGCCTCCTTTTTTCTTGTCAACAATTCTCCACTGAGGCAAATTAGCTGAGCTAGTGGTGAGAAAATACCCACAGTCAAAACAGAGATAAGAAAAAAAAAATCTTTAACCACCATGCAGATGGTGCAGAATTTTATGACACCATAACGCCGACCAATCGTACTCAAACCTGGCAGTGATTGGTCAAAATCCACATGGGCACATTTGTTTTCTCCTCTAGCAACACTCTCAGATATGAAGTCTTTGATTTATAAATGTCCAATGTAGCTATTGCGACTCTGTTTTATGAGATGCTGAGCAGATTGCCAAATTACCCACCAACAGAGGAAATGTCATTCAGGGTGGCAGTGGCTTTTTTTTCTTTCTTCTTTAAGCTGGATCTAATCATACACCGGTGTGGTACCAACATAAAGATAAACTTCTTATCTTCCATTCACGGCAGTTTGCCTCTCTGTTGGAATAACAGCAGCCACTGAGCTCTAGCTGTGACCCTCACCTAGTTACCTTTCCAATTTGTATTCTTGCCAAAACCATTATGGTTTTTTGCTGTGCATAATATTATCTCAGAGGATGCTGCGAACAAAACATTTCACACAGCTGGATAATTTAAAGGCCTTTATTCTAGAATCTGAAATGCTCTACTTGTTTTCTCTGAGAAAAAACTGCCTTGTCACATATACAATGACCATTTTGTCGTAAGTTCTTTGAGCTAAGCTTGGATAAAAGCTTGATTAACACTTAAAGAAACCAATGAATTTTCTGGCTCCTCAGGAGAAACCAACAAACCGTTAATTGAATGGGCTAAATGCGTAAACACCTCGTTCTTGCCTGATTTTGAAAACCTCTGGTGTGTGCAGATGGAGAAGTCAAGGAGAAGTCAATGAAGGTTATTTTAACAAAAACAGGTTTTTTTTTTTGGTTTTTAAAAAAAATAAATTTAATGCAGTTCCCATCCAGACAGAGTCAAACTGTTCTGTGACCAATCATGGGTATTTACCTCAGTTTTGGCTTTTACTTTTGTGCTTCTGAAGCATATACTCTGAGTGTGTGTGTGTGTGTGTGTGTGTGTGTATTTGCATGTGTGTATGTGTGTATTTGCATGTGTGGTGATTAGATAGCGAGGCAAGCAAGCAAAGTGGTGCCAGTTTTTTTTCCGACTGCTGTGCTTACATTAGCATAGATCATGCAGCAATCCATAATACATGGCTCGTTAACAAGGTTGGTATTTTTGATCCATAATTAAGGAGTATATTTTCAAAGAGTTTCCAGGGTTAAACATGTGATGGCTGCAGGCTGCTTTCCCCTCTGCCCCTCCCAGGCCACGTTATTGTACAGTATGGTAGCTATTGATTCACTATGCCATTTGGCTATTGATTGGAGTGGACGCCATTATGTCAGTGAGATTATAGCCCTCCGAAGCACAGTGATTCTGAAGTGGAAAACCAGTGGCTGAGAACCGATGAGATGAGCTGAGTGCTTACTGCATCAGATGCAACAGCAGCTGTGTTTCAGCTAATGACAAAGAGCCAAGCACAGCACAGCACAGAACCACACAGCTCAGTTTAGAATGGCACAACCTTGCCCAGAGTAGAGCCTAGCACAGCAAAGACAGAGCACTCTCATTTCTCTACTTTCTATCTGTGCCAAAGGGAGCTATAGAAACACAGGGGAGTGAATAATCACATTGACTATTCCGAACACACAGATTTTTTATTGGTGCGGCTCATTGTGGCCTAATATTCTTTGTGACAGCCATTGCCTCCCAGATTGTCTTCGGTTGATCATTCAAATTGACCACAATTCACTATGCAGCGGGGCGAGGGGGAGGGGTTTTCGGAAGGCCCGGGATGATTGGGAAGGGGGTTGTGGAGTGAGGGGGGGGGGGGGGGGTGAGGGGGCATTCACTGCCTCAGCCTGCTCTCTGGCTTTCAGACCGGTCCGTCATGTATTTATAGCAATATTGAATTTAATTGCGTTTCTAGCAGTGGCCTGAATTTTAAGAGACCCGTAAATGGAATGCGAGGCATGCAGGAACATGATCCACTGTGCAATGAGCATGTGAAGTGCACACTCATGAAAAGCAACTCGGTCTGCAATCTGTGAAATGCAAAAATCTAAAGCAAAGCCCATCAACCTGCTGTGTCCTGGATGTCAATGAGGGCTTGTAACTGCTGACCCTAAGGTTGCTGTGTCGTGCCGTGTTTTTCAATGAGGCACAGTTTGAGACTGTTAACCTGTTAAAAGGTAACCCTCTGGGTGGTAAACTGGCTTTGATCTTATGGTACAAGAAATGCTTTCAGATAAATACCTTGAATTCAGTCTTGCTTGCCCTCCAACCCTGGGTTGTAAATTTCTAACTAGACAAAGACAATTTAGAGCGGTTACAGACATTGTGTGGCCTGCCCTCTGTAGGGCCACTATTCAAATTCAAATTCATGGTCTGTTTATTGGATAATAAATTGAGCATGAAAGATTAATTTGCATTTAGTTCATCATCCCCATGATATAGAGCAGCAATTTCTATACAGTACTGCCCAGAGCTTAATAACCCAGAGGCAAAACTGGCATATCAATATGTGCTTTCTTTCTTTCAAGGACACTGGAGAGGGGCCCTATGGCAACATCTCTGCTCTGATTCACACTTCTTGCTTCCTCCCACTAAATTCTTGTCACTCACAGTCTGAGCTGACATATCAGACGTGCTTAACGCCGAGCCGAGAGTTATCACACATTCAGTGTAATCAAAATCCTAATGAACATCATTAAAATCAAGGCTTTAAAAAGTGAGGCTTACATCACAGTGGCTTTCACAGTCAGGGTGTATGTGTACGCGTGTGAGTGTGTGTTAAGGGCTATCAGAGCCCATTAGAGTGCCGCAGGCAAAAAGCATGGGGGTCACCTCTTATTCAAAGCCGGCTTGACATGGGCATTTTTCTTCCTTTACATTCTGAGAATTAATTTCTTTGTGCAAAAAGAGCTGCAGCAGACAGTTCAAGCATGGAGCAAGCAGGAAAACGCAGGCTGGGTGGCCACATCAATTTCAACCCCCGTCTGGTAACCTAAGGTTACATGTTTAATCCCAGCAACAGCTACAGCTGGGATAACAAGGGGGTAAAATAAATAAATAAATGAAATAAAACTAGGGATCCAACCAATGATTAGTTTCATTGTCGATTAATATGCTGATTATTTTCTCGATTGGTCCATAAAGCATCAGAAAATAATGGAAAATGACCAATGGCAGTCCAGAGCTCAAAGGCATTAATTTCACTTTCCCATAAGACAAAGACCAGCACCAAAGATTTACAGTTGATGAAGTAGAACTTTTGCATTTTTGCTTGAAAAATGACATAACAGTTATAACAGTTCATTAATCGATTAATTGTCTCAGTATTTGAACTCTAGTTATGTATGATCATTGAAGAAATATGACTATTTAGTCAATCAATAATTTTGTCAAATACGAACACATATATGGTATAACACATGTTTAGGGCCTCCAAAGCATTTTGAGCGTTATAATTGTCATAACTGTTAAAACCTTCAGGATCAACTTTCGGTCTCCCCACACACAAGCCAATGAGGGGGGCCATGCAGCGGCCATGTTTCCTAAAGTACCACTGAGCAAAGAACTGAACCCAGAGGCTGTCCACTCAGTAAATCACTCAAAAATGTTCAACAATGTAAATGCATTGTCTAAAAAGAACGAGCGCCTGTCTCGTGCCCATTATCTGATAGTCAGCCTGAAATATCGGTGGGGTGAGAAAGCGCGGGGGGGTCGTGAGGGTTATATATTTTCTCAGTGACTGCTGGCTGCGAGCCGTGGGGGTGGTGTGTGTGTGTGTGTGTGTGTGTGTGTGTGTGTGTGTGTGTGTGTGTGTGTGTGTGTGTGTGTGTGTGTGTGTGTGTGTGTCGGGTGGTGGGGGGGGGCACAGTGAGAACACGGCTGGGCTGATTTTCTGCGGAGACCGGAGGCACGAGCCGCTGCTGCTGCCTGGGCACGCGCTGACTCTTCAAAATAAACAGCTGCCTTAAATAAAACTGAGAGCGAACGGAAGCTCGCTTTACACAGATGCATAGCAATGATAATAACGATAATACCAATTATATAAAAAAAATGTTTAGTGATTACTTCACCCTGCTTTGCCTCAGCGCACCACATGAATTCACTATTTGTAGGCTGCAAGCGCCAAGAATATACTGGTCCAACACCGAGAAAAGCAAAAGCGGCGGGAAGAGCTAAAACTAGACCGGTAGAAAGTGGCAGAACTGATTAAAAAAATTACACCGACTAACCTTTAAACTTACTGACCAGGGAACTGTGCTTACTAGGAATTCACTGCAACCCAGACTATTCCCATTTGTAATGTCTGGCTTGTATACCTATCATGTCTCTCTCCGAAGCAGCGTTGAGACAAGTCACGCTCAACATATGATGAAAGAGTGATTTTATTTTCTTGTAGCCTGCTGTCTTATCGCTAACATGAAGTGAGAGGCGAGAAGCCGCTGTTCAACTCCTGCAGGCTTACCTCCTGTGGTCGGTTAGTCGCTGTCCAGGGTGCTGAAACCCTCAGTCTCTGTCCAGGGTGCTGAAACGCTCAGTCGGTGTCCAGGGTGCTGAATATCATTGCAGGTTCCGGAGAGGCTTTGTAAATCCGCTGCGAGGAGGCGCCGAAAACGCCGGTCCAACAACTGCTGCCGCCGTTAAGTTACATTCAAGAAAATCCCATTCCCAGCCACTAGACATAGAGCGACTATGTCTCCACGAGAGATAGAGCGACTATGTCTCCAAAATTGTGAATTCACATATGAACGGTGAATGTTAGGAGTGTAGCCTGCTGGCTAAATGGAGCAGCTTTGGCAAGTGTAACTGCTGAGGCTTCTTCGCTAGTTGCTTCTTCCTCTGGATAGGCTTAACCACCCCTCTCTCTCTCTCTCTCTCTCTCTCTCTCTCTCTCTCTCTCTCTCTCTCTCCTTTTCCCTATTCTCCTGCTCTATCAATCACTATTCAATTCAAATATGTTGGAGTGACAAGAGGGAAACCAATAGCCTCCAGTATCCTATAGGCTACAGTAGACACAGGCAAATGACTGCCAGTAGTTAAATAGAAATCATTTGGCATTAGCTTTATTGGCAGTGATGTGATAAAGAAACATTCAATTTGAGTTAATTCAGACTGTGCCAAAACATTATGTACCAGCTGCATATAAGCTATAAGATGAGCACAGACAGAGACACATTTTCTCTCTCTGTCTCGTTCTCTCTCGCTGTCTGTCACACATACACACACACACACACACACACACACACACACACACACACACACACACACACACACACACACACACACACAGAGGGGAATTGAATTGAATTTATGGTCAATTTACTTATGTGGAGGGAACAGCCATCTGTTTCATGCACCTCCTGCCCCTTCATTTAGTACGAGTTTGTCTTGTGTTTTTAACACAGCAACAGTTTTCCACGTAGCATTCTTTGTAAATGACAGCCAGCAACACTTGAAGAGGGATTAGCCTCTAAAGAAAAGACCTAATGTGATAATTAATTTTGGAAGGGTACGATTGAAGTATCATAGCAGTATGTGAATAGCAATATAAGAAGAATTAGCGATGTCATCAGGGATAAAAAATACCATAATGTAGGGTCAGGTCAGTCTAAACTCACACAGTAAGTCTATTTGGTTCCACTGGAGATTAAAATGGAATGTATAGTCAATATATAACATGAGTCCAAGCATGATGTGCAAAAAAATTATATTTTACATGATGCTAGGACATTAAAGGAGACATTTCACTCAAAACCACATGTCAACCACTGTCAACCTTATGTTGGTGCAACATAAAATGTCAGGGGATCACCAAAGTTAGTTAGTTAAAATTTGAATTATTCCTCTGGCAACCATGAACGTGTGCACCTTCTTTCATGGCAATCCATTCAGTAGTTGTTGATATATTTTAGTCTGGTGGCCAAAGTGTTGGGCAGAAAAACCGACCAGCTGACTGACATTGCCATCCACAGAGCCATTCTACTAGTGTGGCGAGAAATATGAAGCTATATTTCCACCATACCCACTATTGAATACCAGAAACAATATTATTTATATTGCATGATGCTCTAATACATTAAAATGCCATCATGCAAAAAAAGGTCATAAGTTCACAGTTGGGTGTCTTTGTCGCATTATAAGTAGCTATTTTATTGTAATATTATAGAAATAGGAGTTGAAACTGAGAAAGGATAAGGTCACTGACTCGATATCAAGTAACACAGACACAGTATATAAGTCAGTATAGAAGTATTCCATATTGCATGATGCTAGAGAAGATGAAAAATGTATTCAAGCAGACTGTAAAGTCACAGTTGAAGTACCATGCACAGTCTGTAGGGTAGTTATAGTAGCTCCCTGTAGGGTTATAACGGGAATACTGTTGTGTTTTTTTATCAGGGATTTGGCTGCTCCCTTCTCCGTAGAGGAGACGAGTGTGCTCTGTCTCATTAGCTTTCAAAACCACATCCATATAGAGTGACTGCGCACAGCTACTTCAAATCAAGTAGGCACAGAAAAACCCTCCTGCACTCACTCGTCATTTTAAAGTTATTCAGAATCCACACATAACGGTGTCACATTAAAAGTAATTTTCAATGATTAGGGTTTTCATAAGGCAATCAGTGCCGATTAGACTCGGGGTTAGAGTTAGATGTGAGGTGACTGTCTGAGTGAGCTTTGATGGGGGAGATAAGAAGGTTATTCCTCGGTCTGAGTCAAAGTGAATGTAGGATGAGAGGTGTTAAATATTGAGGATTCCCCCCCTTCCCCTCCCCTAGATCTCTATCTCCAGCTTCAGCGTTATGTAATGATTTTTCTCTTGTTTTTGGGTGTGGGGAAGATTGTCCTCTGGCTGCCAAGGAGGGGAAGTTGACTGTGTAGCGCATGCTTTCATCATACGGGGGTGAGGCACTAGATTCTACTGTAGCTACCTGTGTGACTCCAGCAGAATTTAAAGTACCTGAGAAAAGCTTTTAGTACAAAAGATGTCTTTTCTTTACAGAGCATTCAATAAAAGACAGCAGTTTTATCTCAGTACAAATTTTACTTTAAAAATCTGTCTTTATATTCACACTTCTTTTATGCAAATCAGTTCACAATAATTCATGGAAGATCCTATTAGGAGAACTTGTTTCTGGGTTCCTTGTTAGACTCAATTAGTCAGCATGGACTGATACAGAGTTATTATGATCACACAGTGTACAGCCAAATACATGCTTTTCATGATTATAAAACTTTACCTGGAATGTTTTACAAGAAGGTGCGTAAGTAAAGATACAGTAACAACAGCTATAGACTTTTTTAACACCAGTTTCACCATCACTGCAGCAGCAGGATTACAACATCTGTTGTTGACTAATCTAGGGGCCAGACTTTGTGTAACAGAAGTGGACCAGGAGGCGTAAAGGTGAAGCCCAAAGCTGTAGGTAATTTCAGACCATATTGCCTTATACTAATAGTATTAAACCAGCTAATTTGACAGCTCTGTTAACAAAGAAATGTGCTCCTTCTTCAGACGATATAAAGCATGTTTGTTGACTAGTGATTAGCTATGGGAACATCACAAAAGAACTGAGGTGCTGAGCTGAACTGAATGCAGTATAAAACAACAGATGGTCTCTAAACTAAGTGGTGGAAATGTTTATCAAAAACACCCCAAAGGTCAAGTGAAAGTCTTGCATTCAACAGTTTACTTTTAGCTGCTATAGTAGATTTTTTTTTTTTTTTTTTTTTTTTTTTTTTAAATTTTTTTTTTACAATGTATCATGATATGATCTGCAACATTATAGTGAGCTTCAGGTCATTGTTTAGCTGTCTGACCTGCAGCTGTACTGTCTTGGTTCACTCTCACTGCTCCAATAGTGTCATTTTCTGCCACAGCAGGCAGCTTCTTTAGCAAAAAAAAAAAACTTCTAAAAGCCTGCTGTACTCTGCCTTCTCAGCATCAAACAGCAGACAGACACAGTTAGTGACTCGCTGCTGAACATAGTGGAGCATTTAACAGCTAAAGAGCCTGATATTTCCCTCGGGAGTTGGTTGAGACCAAAAACAGAGCTAAAAGAGCAAAGACTTACATTCACCAAGCGGTCAGGTTGTTGAAATACCACTCACTCAAATTAATGTTAATGTTGCTCTGTAACTGCAGGATGTGTAAATGAGCAATGCTTTGATTACAAGTTTTCTACATCAACTTAAAAGGTGATGATATGTAAATGATGTGTTCACAGCTTGTTTCTGCTGCTCTCTAGCATCCCATGCATCATATTTTAGAAGCTTGTCATTTGCATGTTAAATTTTAAACCGCAAACTAACTAGCAACTAACCGTGAGTAGACAATTTTAATCAACCATAATGATTGTACTTAAGTACAGTACCAATGACACTCAGTTGTGTGGACAAAACACAATGGTGTTTCATGATAAGTGTAATTGTTAAATGTCTTCATCAAAAAAAGATTGCAGTGTTGGACTAAATGAAAATAAAGAGGATGTGATTGTGTCTCAGTGTGGAACTTTGGCCTTGGCCCCATTCAGTTAAGTATATTGGTCGGTCCAGTTTCCTCTGCCAAACAACACAAAACAACATGTACAGTGTCTCAAAGTAAAAGGATCACCGGGTAAGTCGATTATTTTGACAGGTATTTTGTTTAGTTTGTAACATTACGTAACGATAAAGCAGCTTAGCATTGTTTTATTGATTATTGAAGTGATCTGTCGACCTGATAAAATTATACGTTTTTCAAAATTTAAATATCCTAATTTTGCAAATAGAAACTGAACTCTACAAAAGTTTTTAAATTGAAAAAGTATTTAAGTCCTCCAAATCAATTGTCCTTACCATAATTCTTTCTTTCTTTCTTTCTTTCTTTCTTTCTTTCTTTCTAGCTGTTTTCTTTTTCTTTCTCTCTCCCTCTCCCTCTCTCTCTCTCCCTCTCTCTCTCCCTCAAAGACTGAAAATTGAAGCCAGTCATGCAGTCCCAAGTTTTAATGCATATTGATATCAGATATCTATTTATTTCGCTGCTAAATTGGTACTTTATTAATTCTAACTAGCAAACAAAGGTATTTAATGTTGGCTAAATGAAACAGAACTGAAAGAAATTGGTAGCTTTACTGTCTGCTCCTTTGAGGTAATCACTACAGTGTTGTGGAGTTATTTGGCAGTAAATGTGCAGTTTTCATTGAGCCAAAGTAATTTTAGTCAAACTTCATCACAGTTTACAGAACTTGAGAAATTTCTCTCGATAATGTCTGTTTTTATGTGATAGTTGTTTTTTGTGGAAAATTTAACTTTCATTGAGACTCTTTACAGTTTGACTGCAAATGTTTGTTTTTTTTCTGTCTGTAATCGTCACTTATTCAGAAAGTGCTTGACTGTTTGAAGAGTTGTTAAGTTAAATGGCAAAATACAGAGAAGATTATGCCAGCTTCAGTAGAAGGACAAAATAAGAGTCTCCTTCTTGCACAGGCCTTTACCTTCAGGTTGTTTTCTTCACTTCCATTTCTGTCTCTGCACCAAAAAACTGTACACAAGCTGTAGGCCCTGCTTTTTCTGTGCTTGCGTTTCTTTTGATATTCTTGAGTTCCGCAGCAAATGTGCATTTTCAACGCTTGATGCGCACATTGCGACAGCTGCCAGTGACCCTCTTATGACCTGAGGCGGTGAAGCCGCGGTCTTCCCTGGCCCGGCCTAAATTTACTTGTTTCGAACTTTGGTTGCACCCTCGGGTGCCAAACAGAAACTGGTATAAGTGAGGTTATCATTTCAGTCACTGTGTTTGTGTGGCCAGCAGCTCCAGTTCCAGTTCCACAGTTCCACCCTCTACCCATCTGCCACTGACCCTTGTTTTGCCAAAAGACCAATTGCAGTTTGTGGCTGCTAGATTAGTCTGTGGTGACATAATGATTTTGTCCCACATAGGGGTGATTTGACATGCTCTGCTTGCCTGTCTGTTGCTTGCAGGCTCTGCTCCTCAAATCCAGCACTGTGCCTCTGCCTCATTACTGTCAAACACATCAGGAGAGGGTTCCTCTGTTTCATGCACATTAAAGCGCGTGTACATGCCCGTGCCACCACATCCATCCACAAAAATCTCCTACGGCGACGTGTGCCATATTGTCTGTTTTAATGCAGCTCTTATTGGGAATCTGCTATTTGTTCTCATCTGCATTGTTTCTACTTGCTATCCATTATTAATGTTATCTCCACACACAAGTTGCTTTTTCTCGCTCTCAGGCTTTTTTCTCATGTTAAGTTTTTATTTTCCCCCAGTTTCCCTTCTGTGTTTGCTTTGAGCTGTGCTTTGATGTTGCGGTGCCGGCCCAACCCAGCTGTCTGGACCAGGTGAGTTGGGATTTATTCTGAGTTTCCTAACGGTTTAAAGTACTTTAAATTCATTTGAACTTCAATGCATTTTTTCATGTGAAATACACTAAATACATACACAATTCTCTGTTGAGCATTGGAACATTTTAAGCAAATCAGAAAAGAGTCGAATAAAATATTTGATAAAAAAAAAAAAAAAGCCCAAAAGCAACCTTTAAATCTCCCTGTAAATGTTTTTGAAGTGTGCTGACACTTTACCTTTTAGCTCATTAAAATCAATATGTGCGTCATACATCACTATGGACTGATTTTTCAGTGGAGTCCTTGTGACTGAGGATACCTAATAAGGTACAGTAAGATGAAACTTTAATGATCCCCATGGGGAGATTTGGCAGTGCAGTGTAACAAAATGTAGCAATGCAGTGTAAGTAAAGCGAAGGAGGCTACAGCGGGTTTTTTTTTCTTTTTTTCTTTCTTGTTTCTCGCAGATACATAATACACTATAAGTACACACTCTCATGCATAATGATGTAGGTATAGAGATTTGTGCTGAACATAGCCATTCACGGACTCCTGTTTGGCTGCCCATGCATTTTGAACCCCTCATTTTCACCTCTACATGAACCTGTTTGATATTTTTTATCCTTAATCAAAGGAAAGATAGAGGAAGGGAGATAAGAAGGAGGCAAACAGAGAGAGAATAAATCCTTCCACGTAACAGTGGCAGCACTCAGTGGTGAGGTGTAGGTTGCCAAAACAAACCGCATATACACCACCTCCTGCCACCACCAGCCCCCCTTCCTGCCCCACCTCCCCCTCGGCCTTGTGCATCTCCTCACGGCTCACTTTCATCTGCGCTGCACTATAAACAGAGCTTCTTACCATTTCAAAGCTCATACCTGTAAAGTATCCTCTCTCCTGCCTCCCATCTGCAGTATAGGCATTAGGCCAGGCAGCGCTGGGAGGGACCAGGGCGTCAACACGCCGCACTTGCAGCGGGACCGGACATGAGTGCACAGGTGGTGGGATATGGCCAGGAGTAAAGAGTGCGTGAGGGATGATTAAGAGCCACACAGGCACAGTCAAGATGAAAGAGGAGTATAAGTGGAGTATAAAAGATTATACTCCAACAATGAGCTGGATGTGAGCAATCGCAGTGTGACACATGTCTCTGTGACTTGTTTATAGTCAATGAATGTATAAATGTGGGAGGATTTCAGTGAAACACGCGACTAAGTGGCTGCATGTCATTATGTGTCGGTTAATGCATTTGTGTTTGTATTTATTAGGCAGGCGTTTGGCATTTGGAAGCCAGCTAGGGGGCTTTGAAGCATATTGTGTGCATGCGTCTGTGTGTGTATGTGTGTGTATTCACTGATATGTGAGTGGAGGAGGTGAAGTGCATTAAAAGCCTGTCTGGCACTATCTGTGTAGAGACAGGGGGCCTGTTCCAAGATAAAACCAGACTTAGATCAGCATGTTGAGGTTTTGGCAGAATTAGCTTCCTAAAAAAATAATTTGCATATTGATTGTGTATCTGATGAAGTTGAATGTAAAAAGTAACATTGTTTATTACAGCCAAGGGACTCCAGCTCTTGTGGTAGATATGGCTTCATGAATATGAATTCTTTGTTGCAAAACTTAGTTTGGCTGTGAGTAAATTTGACGGCTTACCAACTTTAATCCTTATTCATATTTATGGTCTGTTGTCTTATGTTTTCTATTTATTTCTTACATTTTTTTGGCACGATAGGCATTTTTTTTGTACTGTGCTAATATAGCAAATGAAATTGAATTGCAGGGATGAATTGAATGGAAGTGTAGGATGAGAGTGAAAAAGAGGGGGTTGGAGTGAGATTAGAGCAAGTGAATGTAGGGGGAAAGAGAGAGAGGGGGATTAGTAGAGTAGGGAGTGAAAGAGAAAGAGTATTGCTCTGCCAGGTGAGCCGTGAGGTGAGCCAAAGCTTTCAGAGATTATAACAGGCTGGTCACAGGTCAATCAGAGGGACACGTTGTTAGAAACCTCCCACGGCTCGATCACCGTAGCGGCCCATCGTCCGTTTGTGCCTCATTTCCCGTCGTTGGCTCAGCATGTTTCGGAAACAAGTTTCTGAGGGGAGGGAGGGCAGCAGCTGATTGAAAGGATGTTGATAGATGTTGATGGAAGGGTGAGAAACAGGATTGATGGGGGGGGGGGGGGGGGGGGGGGCTCGGTCTAATCTTTTGTAGCCGTACCAGCACAAAAGATTAAAGTCTGGAGAAATTCTAGTAAGAAAGTGTGAGGTTACAAGACCTTTTCAAGCTAAAAGGAGCTCTGATGAGCTCTGCGTTTAAAACTGATTTGTTCTGCTTTGTTTTTTGTCTATCTCAAAGCATGTGCTATTTAATCAAGTAAATTTAATCGTATTTTATTGGTAGACGGAACAATATATACAGGAGGTTGTCAATAAAACACAAACCCTTCAGACAAGGGACGTGAAGGTTAAAACTGGCTATTTTTCTTCCATCTCTTAATCTTTCTGTTGCACTGAGACTTGAAAATACATGCTTAGCGTCTGATATGTTCTGAACAGAAAACGTCCGCTTAACTGGTTAAAAAATATTGCTCTTTTCAGAAGTTTTAACCACTAGATACAAGCTGTCTCCTACTTCACTGAAGTCTATTTAGCGTACACAGTATATGCACTGGAGGTTTAAAGTTTCCTCCTCACACTTGTGTAAGCTGCATACTGAACCATGATTGGCTTCCAAACTAGCTCTGATTATGCTCATGTGTACGTGTCTTTGACTCAGATTTAATGTGAACACGGAGAAACTCTGCCCTTTTTTAGCAGATGAATGTGAAAGCAGCCTTCTCGTGTCAGACTCTGAACATACATTACTCTGCACCGTGAAGCAAAGCGGAGTGAACATCCAAGTGAAGTAAAGATAAGCAAAACACATTTTGGAGTGGAGGGGGAATTTTAAATATGGATAGTGACTGTATAGTGTAACCATGTACCCCGCCCTCACCCAGTGTCAGCTGGGATTCACTCCAGGCCCACGCAACCCTAAAAGGATAAGCGGTATGGATAATGAATGAATGAATGAATAAATTAATGAATTAATGTAAATGTATACTCACACTTAGATGTTTTAATGTTTTCATCTCTGGATTGCTTCTGAGTATTTACATGTCACCCCAATATAAACTGAGCTCAGTGGCACAGAAGCATAAGTTATGTCAGATTTTTAAGTAGAAAATTCTTGTTGATTTTGGTATTTTTTAATTGGATTTGTTGATGGTAACAAAAGTACAGAACCATCAGAGCTATCTTTAGCTTTGAAGTAACTTAATCACTATTCCAAACACTGCCACAGAGGTGGGTGACATTATGCTGCATGCCAGTTAACAGTGTCACCCCTGTACAGTGTGTACTGTTACTTATCCCTGTGGGTTGGTTTGAACTTGTCACCACTGTTTCTAAGTGCAGTTTATCTATCTTTGGCATTTGTTGTCATGGTAGCTGAGACTATTTCCTTTAAATGAATAATTGATCAGTTTTATTTTTGAACAATGCAACTGCAATTAGGATACAGATCATTTACCCTCTTATATTTCTGTTTGCTGTCTCATGTTGCTTTGAAAAGCCATCAAATTGCTATTAGCAAAATTGCTAAAATTTTCTATGCATTTTTTTTAAAAGCTGCAACTTATGGGTATTCAAACTGTAATGAGCCACCTTTTGATTTAGATTCCTGCTTTTGGTTTATATCAGTTAGTCATTTTGTTTACCCACACCAGTAAGCAAGTAAGCAATCTTTTTATATATATAAAAATGGAAAACATGTTAGTTTTAAGAGTGGTGCCTACATTTAACTAGATTCACTTTCACTAAATTCTTTAACCACTTGGTCTTGACTGTTGTGAGTGCTGCTTTCATTCTTTATGTGACTTCAAATACAGGCAAGGACCTGTGATGATAACATCTTAAAGACACATATTGTACATTATTTATATCAGAAAAAGTCAATGTGCTTTAATGTTTTCCTTGGTTTGAAAGTGAATGACACTGCAGCAGAGACAACATATTAATGCACGCTGCATACTGAGGGCTGTCGTCTGGAGGATTTGGGCTCACTCTCTTGAATAGGATTCCTTTACTTTATATTTTCTGGAGTGTCACACAAAGCCACAGAACACCTTTGCGATCAGCCTCCAGTGGTATGAAAGTGCAGCCAGTTCAGGCCAGACCAAAATCCCTCTCTGAACAGACCATAATGTCTGTGCAGTGATCAGATCTTGTGCAACAGGACTCAGACGCTCAGTTCCCTCTCCGTTACTAATACTAATTAGCTCCACCATCTCACTTGGATTGATGCTGTTTCTTTAGATTGACGCTCTTAAATTGCAGCTTTGCCTGGAGGTAGGGAGGCTGACTAATAACTTGGATATGGATGTAATTAATGTTATCTCCGTTATGACTGCGGAGGGGTTCCCGAGCACAGTGCTGAACCCCCAAGTTGTTACAGGTGCACAACAGGTGTTCTCCAGACTCAAGAAATTTCTGCTTGGATGGCTTTGTATATTGAAGTGTGATATGTGGGCAGACAAATTGCAGCTGTTTTGCTTGAACGGATATTTAAGTTAAAATAAGTAATTATCTCCTAGTTGAAATTCCAGTGATGTTTCTAACAAAACTAAGTAAAAAAAAAAGTCTGTCAAAAAATCTAAGTATATGAATATAATTGTTGAAGCATTTACTCAAGAAAATAAAAACAACAGAAAAAACAGTTGACCTCATGGTGGCGCAACAGGAAAAGTCAGAAGTCAGAAAGCTTCATCCTCTGGGGAACATGAACCATCTGTACCAAATTTCATGGCAGTCCATTCAGCAGCAGTTGAGATATTTCAGTCAGAACCAAAGTGGTTCAAACCAACTGACCATCACTACTCCCTGTGTATGTACACACAGTATTTTAGTCTCATCTCTCTTCAGCAGTTGGTATGAATGTGAGCATCATTTTCAAAATAACATAGAAGAGCCATCAAATTTACCCAAACAGCTTGAGCAGCCTAAAATGAGTACTTTGAAGAAAAGTACTGCTTGCCGCTGTAGAGAACCACTGACTAGGAGAGAGTGAGGTAAATAGTGGACTTTTGCTGCAAAACAACTCAAATTATTCTCAGGGGTATTTCAACTGAGAGCGGAGGTGAGCAGATAATGACAGAAGATTATTTTGGGGTGAACTATTCCTTTGAAACTATTGATTCTCAGGGGTCAGGTCAGCACCCATTTGTGTCACTGTGTTGCTTACCGGAGCTCTTCTGGTAAAGTGAATTATTTATCAGCTTATAAATGTATTAGTGAGACAAGTATTACAGTATACAGTATTCTTCAATAATAAATACTTTCTAAATTTAAAATCCCAACCAGATGCTTCAGAGTATTAAAAGTTGATAATATGATCTTATGTACTCATCAATTGAGAAGGCAAATCAACTGAGGCTAATTACATGTACTGGAAAAATTACCTACAGAATGTATATTTGATTGGATTTCCCCCTTCATTTATAAATATTCTAAACTCAGAGCCTCTCAAGTTTGACAGACAGTTTTCAATTTAGACACAAAATCAGTTTATGTCCAGAAGTCATGAGTTATTGACTTTTATTGAACATTCTACTCTCATTTGCTTGGCTGATCATAAATCATAAAGTTTGATCAGAGAAAAGGACCTAAACATCTAAAACTTGAAATAATGTAAACGCCTAGTTAAAGTAAGCTTGTTCTTGCAGTCAAGCCGTGTTCTCACGACATCTCAGTAATAAAGTATGAAACTTGCATGCTTTATGAATTGTGCTCAGTGTAATATGTGGTTAAAAATTCATATAATTGCATATGTAAACCACAACAGCTAATCAGAGCAATATGTTTTGCTTCTCAAAATTTTTACTCATTATGGAAATTCAATTACTGGATCAAATTAAAAGACACAGGAGCTCAGACAAATTAATATATGAATAACAAAGTTGTGCTGCATATACAGTGTATCTTATGAATGAATGTGCATTAATTGTACCTGTAAAAGAGAAAATTTGCTGGTTGGCTGGTTGAACGGATGATAAATAGTGGTGCAAGAGAGGGAGACATGCAGGTGAGATAATTAGAAGACAATGGGAATGGGAGCCGAGATGTGAGGGGAAGATAAAAAAGGACAGAAGAACAAGATAAGAATGAAGCAATGGGAGATACAGAGCTTTGGTAAAGAAGTAAAAAGAGTGATGAGTTTCTCGTGTCATGTTTGTTCAATGGTATGAATCACGTTTTTTTTTACTTCACGTCATTTTCGACCTTTGAACTCTAGGCAACAATGAAATAATACCTTACAACAAAGATTAGGTCAAAACCGTATGGTCAATGTGTGAAATTGAGGACATGGTTGAAAACTGTTGGAATTGCTGTAAACAACTGACATCATCACGTCATATTTGCATTCAGCATAGTGTCGTCTGGTTTCAGCACTTCATCTGTTTGCTTCTCTCCTACCTCTGTAATCACATTCCCAATAAAGCAGTTCTCATTTTCATGTTTTTCTGTTTGTTGTCAGACAACGAAACAAGTTTGAAATAGAGACTGAAACGTGGCCCATAAAACCTACATGTTAACTTCCAAGCAAATTCCAAGCTCCTGCTCTGCTGCGGCCTAAATCCGGATCTTATAATTACCACTTCGTCTGACAAAATCACTTAACGCATAAGTTAAAGACAAAGACTGTGCTGCGATTTCAGCTATATTTACTTATGAAATTAATTAAAGAGAGAAAGTTAGAAGTGACAGAATATCTTTCTTATTTTGTCTCTCACACAGTGCACAGCCTCTGTCTGGGATTCATAATTGTTTCAACTTAAAAGCTGGGAAACCAGGGCAGCAAGATGACTGCCCCTAACAAGAGACATAGCCTTAAGCTAAGTTGACAACATTGCAGGCTGTAAACGCCCCTAATAGAAACTGTTTGTGCCAATTATTTTTAAAGAGCAACAGCCAGTCGGGAAACTCCAACTCAGTCACATGGCATTCAGCCGACTAATGGTGGAATTATGATCACTCAACTATGATCACTCAGTCAGTCACGTAATTCATAATTATAGGACTGGTCCCGGTGTTGCGGTCCAGCCAAAAATCAAAATGAAGTTTTGTGTTCAATAATTATGTATCCACCATTTGTGACTTGTTAAAGTGGTGATGCAAAAAGTGCTCGATTATTCTTCTGCTCTTCCCAGAAATGACTTGTCACTGTTGTGATGTCTTTTGTTTTGAGGATGAAGATGGAGTTTCTGTAGGCGGCTTTGTTTTGTTTGTCTGTTTATCCAAGGTGGCTATTACTGTTACATGATGTGTCTGCTGGAAACATCAAATGCATCGCTTTTTGTGTGGCAGAGAACAACCTACCAGACACATTTTCTAAACAAACAATAATAATAAAAACAATATAATTTTTTAAACAAAAATGACAGACATTTATCTCGGCCGCTCAGCTGAAAGACATTGCTGCTTTTCTTGGTTTTACGTGATATTAAACTAAATATCTGAGTGCTGGTCGAACAAAAGAAGCATTTCGATGACATGACCTTTTTAGAAAGTTGTGATGGCCATTTTTCACACTTTTATTTTATATACCCACAGATAAATCGATTAATCAATGAATCTGCAGATTAATCAATAGTACATATAATCATCAGTTGCTGTCCTACATATATGGTAATCTCTGAATTCAGTGATGCATGTCATTTTTCTTCAGCTTGAATATGGGATAAAATATAGAAAATGTTTTGTCATCTATGAATAATATATGTTCTTAAATTACACCACCTGGATAACTGACTGATTTTCATTGTGGGAAAATGGACCATGGGCTTGATGTTTCTTACTGTAGCTAGGCAGCAGGTTTTAGCTTACTGCAGGTAAACTGACCGATGTATCAGTAGAGCACTAATAAGCTCTCCAAAAATGATAATGATATTAGTATTGGCCTCAAAAATCCTGTCTTTGTCCAGCTATATTTCTTAGTCTTCTTCATAGTATACAGTATATTCCACCAAACATTAACTCTAGTCATTCAGTTGAATGATTCTTATTCACGGTCATAATGGAGAGAAGCCTATCCCAGCCTGCACTGGGCTTCAGATTCAACCAAACATCTTCGCACCTTTCGGCAATTTCAAATTCAGTTTCAACTCATGTTACAAATTCACTTGACCTGCATGGTTTTAGACTGTGGAAGGAGGCTGAAGCAGCTGAAGATCAAACATGGAACCTGAACAAATTCAAACAAAATGGAGGATTTACATATAAGCGATATCTTCATAAACTCAGAAAAGAGACAGTTGATCCGGTCAGGCCAGAGTATCAGAGACAAACCCAGGAGCAGCAGGGTGGCAGCCAGCTCTGGCATATTAGCTTTCCAGCGTTGTAGTGATAGATCTACACAATATTCAATCTCTGACCTTTCAGTCTTGCCAAAGCAGAGCGAGACGCCCACATTTCTCTCTCTGTCTCATCTCTTCCTCTTGCTTCATCTCCATTCTCCTGCGTCTGCCTTTCAGAACCCAGAATCGGCCTCAACACTCTCCTCTTTTTTCCAGAGCGGTTCTTGGCACCTCTTTGTGTTCATTAAAGGAAAGTTTGATCTGATTTAACTGCTCAGCTCCACTAGTAGACACAAGAATTTTGCATATTGTGTACTTGCTGATAGGAGGCAGAGGAAGGCTGAAAACTACCCACTCTCTAGTCTGCACAGTAAAAGCTGAAGAACCTTGAATACATGGCTTCTTGTAATCACTGCAGCTTTTCTAGGAGGTATCAAAAAACAAAATAGCAGCTTATTTCTCACCAACTGTGCTTCTGCTCCCTATTTTTTTTATTGCCCCCATTTTTTCAGCTCCTAT
The DNA here is from genome assembly GCF_021018895.1 of Seriola aureovittata. Taxonomy (NCBI): domain Eukaryota; kingdom Metazoa; phylum Chordata; class Actinopteri; order Carangiformes; family Carangidae; genus Seriola; species Seriola aureovittata. Next base: position 16,358,463 of record NC_079382.1, on the reverse strand, counting down.
TTTCCTGCTCTCCTCTACCTCTGCCTGCCTCTCTCACATAGACCACATTCTCATTATTTATCACTCTTCAAACCTCACTGCTTATCCTCGCTCTCTTCTCCTTTCTCCTTACCTTCTGTGCCACTCTCTCACTTAAAAGCATGGCTCGGTGGAAACTCTCCTCCCAGTACCAGTGACCCAATTACTCTAAGTTGTCCCTCCCTGGTAGGATGCAGCAGTGTCCCTCCCTGGAGACTCAGCCTGCAGCACACAAACGATCCATCACTCTCCGCTGCCACCTCCCTCTCACCACATCTATTACTGTCACCGGCGCACAAACACACACACACACACACACACAGGCTGACAGGGATACACACATTCCCTGACACACATGGATTCCCTCAAATGCTCTCAAAAACAGACATACACATCAATAAGACAGAATTGCATGCATAAGTAGACATATGCAGCGAGTTAATTTGCATGAATTTATATGTATACACACACACACACACTGTTGCATAATTACTGGTGGGCGACACATGTTGACAATTATTTCTTTTTGCTCTGACACCTCATCACACCTCCACTCTTTGTTTGTATAATCCTTTCTGAATTTTTCACCATCCTGTCATTAGAGTTTGATGAGGGGGACAGGCGTCATGAAGGCAGCATGGAACCATTAATTTGCAAAAATCACCTTCTCTTGCTGCTGCTGGGGGAAAAAAAAAAAACATACACGGTGTTGGCAGGTGGGGTTGCATATAAAATGTTTTCATTAATCTGTTCACCAGAAAGTTGGTAACTGCAATTCATTACAGGTACTGTAAAAACATATTTTAGCACTCTGTTAACAACCACATTTAATATTAATAAAACTAATTCAGTCACTTTGAAGAATGAGTAAACCAAAAACTCTGCTCTTCACTGTAGAATTTCAAACAAAAATGTAAACAATGGATTTAAATGGATACAGAAAATATGTTATGTGTGTATTCCTATTAGTGCCTGGTCACACACCTGCAGTTGCTACTAATCCTTTAGTTCTCTGTGTGTCCAACTGGCTACAGAGAATAAAGCTCTACTGGCATCGACATTATTCCACATTGAAGGCTTATATAAAATAGGATGGTGCTGCACAGTTAATGTGATCACTTACTCCATTTTATACCTTCTAGTTCCTTCCGTTCCCTTTAAAAGTTAGCACAGACGAGACAGTTTGCAAGCGGCTGATCAATGCCTCAAATTTGTTTTAAAGTTCATCAAAGTTGAATTTCAAGAGAAACTCCAGAGTTGTGTGTGTGTGTGTGTGTGTGTGTGTGTTTGTGTGTGTGTGTGTGTGTGTGTGTGTGTGTGTGTGTGTGTGTGTGTGTGTGTGTGTGTGTGTGTGTGTGTGAGAGATAAATTCTGTGAATTCTGCAAATTTATCACCACGAGCGACGCCCTTCACGTTACACGTGGTAATTTCACCCATAGTTTCAATTTCTGTCCAAAATGTTTTGACTGCTGTTGGGACTTTGTTGAGTTTTACTCGCCTATTAAAATCTTGTTCAAATACTGTTAATTTAAGTAATCAAATTTACTCACTGTTCTTGTCAAATCTATATTATTTATTCATGTAATTAATCACGACATTGATGAAACCTGTTAATTAGGCCTACTATTTACAGCACATAAACAGGGTATAATATAAATTAAAAAATTAAGCAGTTGACAGGAAAGTAAATCGGTGATGAAAAGTGGCCGTGGCGGTTGGAGGTAGAGAGAGTCGTCTATTAATCAGAAGGTTGGTGGTTAGATCGCTGGGTCCTTCAGTCCACGTGTTGAAGAGGCCTTGGGAAAGATACTGAAGCCTCAGTTGCCCGTGGTGGCGGTTCCTTCAGTGTATGGGAGTGATGTGTGAATGGGTGAATGTGGCTTTGAGTCTCTAAGAGTAGAAGAGAGCTATTTAAGTGCAGCTCATTTATCATTATTTTTTAGAAAATGATACTAGAAAAGGAAATGACATTTTTCTGCTTTGTTGAATTAAATCTTAATAACTTATTGATCAGTCTCCATTATAAACCATTGTATTGGTTAAATCATCTTTGCTAAGCAGCTCAGACAGGGCTCAGTACACACTCTCATCAACAGTATTTGGAGTACAATGTGGGGACGACAGAGACGAAGCCCCAGCAGACTCTGAACACACAGCGTATGACAGTTTGGGGATGTTATCCTTTCTCAGCAACTAGCAACTCTGTCAAATCAGCAAAGGAGGGAAGAGTAAATAGGGCACGTTGGGGAAACATGATTATCTCTAAGCAATAAAGTAGACCAGTCAATGAACACTAATATATTAATGGAGTCAACAGGGGGCAGAGCTCCATCCCTAATTCTGGACATTAGTTTAATGATCAGAATTGCTGAAACAGGCTTCAGTTGAGTTAAGCCAATGCATTGCTTGCTAGATCTCTAATGGGTCCAGAGTAGGTGTCTACTTCTGTCACACTCTGTATGTGTGTGTGTGTGTGTGTGTGTGTGTGTGTGTGTGTGTGTGTGTGTGTGTGTGTGTGTGTGTGTGTGTGTGTGTGTGTGTGTGTGTGTGTGTGTGTGTGTGTGTGTGTGTGTGTGTGTGTGTGTGTGTGTGTGTTTTCCTGCCTCTAATTCTTTCTCTGTCACTCTCTTCCCTTCTGGCTGAGTAGTGTCTTATACTCCTTGTGGCTCCATGGAGATTGACAGATGCTGAGAAAGGAGGCAGAAGGGTTATCAGCCCATCTGACAATCAAAGCCCGCTTAAAGTAGCAGCACGCAGCCTTGCACAGGGAATAGACTCAGAAGTTGGGAGGAAAGAGGAAGTGAAGTTTAATGGAGGATTTTTAACCCCTTTTCTACTCATGAAGGCTCACAAATACTGCACTTTTCCTGCCTGCACACTCTGTGGATAACATGAGAAACTTTATAGACCTAGTATGGGGTGATTCATGGACAAATATCTCAGAGATTGAAACTATGGTGGTCTCAGTACGGTACCTCGACTGTGTGGATGCCCCCAAGAGAGAAAAACTTTCTGCTTCATGTTCTCCCAGCATGGCGTTTTTCCAAGCAGGTGGGCTGGATGAACCTGATTTCCCGCTGAGTATAGAGGGCTCTGATGCTGGTGGTTGTGGCCAAGAAATCTGGTCACCTCCCTGGAAAACACCTCTGTAAAGTCTTCATAAAATGAGTCTTTTGATGCTGGACCTGCTGAATCTTCTTCTCTTCTTTTTTTTTCTTCATTGTCCTCCTTACCTGTCATGGCTGCTCATGGCTGGGCAGAGAATTTGGCAAGCTGCCTCTGTTGTGTGGATGCTATTCCCTGGACAAGCATGATGGGCTGGAGATGTTCCAGTTGATGGAGGGAAGGTAGAAGGTCAGAAAGTCTGTCCACAGGCTAGGAGTTTCATCCAAGCCCCTAGGTACAGCACCTTGGCCTCAAAAGAGATTCTCCCATATGCATCGATATAGTGTGTGATTCCACTTGCCATATATTTGATAGTAACATTAGCTCCCCCGTATCAACATGCTTGTGTTGTGAAATGCTACTATGAGCTGTAACGAGTAGATGTGCAATAGTGCAGTGTGCAGATAAGCTACCCAGCTGTTGTGTTGAAATAAGTTGTGCTCTGTATGACCCAACTGGGGCAAGCCAACTATAATACTTGAAAGACAACTATAAACAACAAAAGGCTGACTTAAGAGGTTGCTTTTCTAGGTTCAAGTTACATAATGGCTATAACAGCTGCAAAACAATGCTGAAAATTTAATGAGTATCACAAACACTCAGCAGTTACTTTTGTTGTATCAAACTTTAAGCCATTAAGTCCAGGAAAAAATGAAAAGCCCTGTCAGATTATTGATTTTGTGTCATTTGTGTGCGAGAAGACGGTCTGCTCAGCCAGAGAAGGGTACTAGTTTGCAAGTGCTATGGGACCAAAACCACAGAAGCCTGACAAGTTTCTTGGCGTACAGTGTGCGCCTAGTTATCAAGAATGGGGCAATATTTAAAACAGGACACATAAAGCACAGAAACAGATCGACAACTCCAAATGCTCTTGTCAAAGGAAAAAAACAAACAACTACTGACTGAGCCTGTTGTGCTTCCCACAGCCGCACTCCCTCTCAGCCACAAACAATAGAAAACAAGCTAGCGCCTAATTTAGCATACCGACAGCTGAGGAGACACTGCACAGGTGAACATTTTGAATGATTGAAAAACAACCTGTAGTCTGAATTTCATAAATAAAATGTATCAATCATCACTGCTGGTCACACCTGAGCAGCATTAATGATAAACTGAATATCAAATGAAACAGTTGAGTGAAGCAACATTTTCCAAGCTTTGTTTCTGAAGTGTCAATGTTATTGTTGTTGATCTCTACTGGAGCTCTCTAACAGAATAATGAAATCATCCTCGACATCAGTCATAGGTGTATACACTAACTTACTGATGGAAAATAATCTTTTTGCAGATGTGAGGAGAACATATTGTCCCTGTTTTTGAATTCATAGACAACCAAACAAAGTAAACACTGATAATTATATTCAGCACCGGGTTGTTTTTCCATATATCAGCAGTCCTGCCAATCAGTCTGAAGGTGAGAGAGTGTTTTCAGTCCTGCAAAATGAAAACATTTAAAAGCAATGATGTGGAAAAAGTTGCGCCAAGTATTACATATCGCGAATGTAGTTTGTGTTGAGTTGGGGGGGGGGGGGGGGGGGGGTAACTCTCACTGGGCCCACCAATGCTATAAATACTGTAGGGTTGATGAAGTTACCCACCATAAGGCCACAGTCTGACGGTAGATCTGAAGTTAATTCTCTGGGCAGCTTTTCAGAGCACTGATTTTTGTTAGCGCTCTCAAACATCATATCACATTTCCAAACATTTTTTGTAGCCGATCCTCAAGGCGCAAATTATGTCTCTGAGGCACAGAGGACTGTTTCGGCACACACTGCGCTGTCTGTAAACACGAGCAACATGGGAGTGACAGTGAATGCTGGCTGGCTGTAGAAAAAACTCTGTTCCAAAAGACTCTCTGTGGCAGTTCTCTGTACCTTTCTGTTCTTCCCCACTGGCCTCTGTACACCACAGACTCATTTGTAAAAGAAGAAAGACCTCTCTTAGAACGCTGCGCCATTTTTTTTATGAAAGGAAAGAAATTGGAGATTATGTGAGCTGGGTTAATTTTAAGTTGTGAGGAAGCAGTGCATAATACGGTTCATATTCCCCTCAAAGTGTGTGTATTGTGTCATGCGTTTGTGTGTGTGTGTGTATGTGTGCTCACTAAATGAATGTGTGTGTCATGACTTTCTGTGTCACTGTGTGTGCACTCTGGCATTCATTGAGTAGAAATGAAAGCTTTGCATGTAACCGTGTGTATCTGTGAGAGAGTGTGTGTGTGTGTGTGTGTGTGTGTGTGTGTGTGTGTGTGTGTGTGTGTGTGTGTGTGTCTATGTCTATCTAAACGTCAGTTTACCAGTGTGAGTATGTGCGCATGTGTGTCACCGTGCTCCTGTATGGGAGCTCAGCAAGACAAAGAACCCATTGAGTCATTGCGTGAGACTCCCATTACAAGCAATAGCTCCTATTTTCAGAGCTCTCTCACTCTCATTATGGGCTCACACTGCAGACAGAATATGGCTGACATTTAGCCATTATGCTCTGCCACCATCCTATCCTGTCCTAGCTCCTCTGCACTAATCGACTGTGTTAACGAGCGGGTTAAAGACCATGGTAAATGGCATTAATGACAGGCATGTGAAAACAGTGAAGAAGAGGGAGCCTTTGCATAAACTGAGCAGGTTAAGACCCGTTCAGAATCAGAGAATGAATTTAGCCAGGAAACCAGACTTCTTTAAGTCTCGGAGGATATATAGAGCTGTGCTGCCCATGATCTCAGGAGGTTTGAAAGGGGCGGTTCACCCTCTGAGAGTCACAAAAGTCTGTGGCAAAGCAATTAACACAGAGGCCCTTGATGACCTCAGCATGTAAGGCAGGAGAGCAGAAAGCAGTGTGACATTTGTGTCTAAGACACGCAACTGCCCTGCTCTGCTACTGAACACGATAATTTCTCTTGTCAGGACGTGATTATCTGCTCTGGGCTTGCTCGGTCTTTTTTCCCCCCAATTATGGTGCTCTGAGGGAAAAAGCCATCAGGACATGAAGGCAGGATGCCAGTGTTGCTTTCCTGCAGACATGTCCCTCTCATTGGGAATGGGACAGAGCTTTTCTGATGTTGCACATTAATGACGAGCATCATGATGCGCTGTAGAGGTCTAAAAATGTTCTGCTGCAATGTTTTTTCTGGCTATTTCCACAAGGCCACCACAGTAATATAAAGCTATCCACTGGTATGAGATGAAATAACTAGGAGCAAAAAAAAAAAAAAAACTGAGTGAAAGAGATAAAGTGAGAGAGAGACACAGAGAGGGAGGGAGGGGATGGCTGAGCTGACTGTGCCCAGTCACCATGGCAACCTCTTTGACATGCAGCTGCCATACCTGCTGCCAGTATCAGAGCTTTACTCAACCATTTACTTTGTGTCTTTGTATAAAAAATACACAGAGCATTGCATATAAATACAGAATATCATAGTTATTGAATGCATATACACTGCATGTGCAATCTTTTCAACCTGTCAGTATTAATGTACCTTGAGTGCTTGCAGTAATTATGTCTGAGAGCTGGTGTTTGGCGGAAAAAGCAGCTTTAAAGGGAGTTTTCAGACACCTCTCACTGGTAATTACTTTGAATTATTGCTGTAGTTTAAACGGAGGTGCCTGGGTGTATGCATATGTGTGTTAATGGGAGTGTTTCTAGGTGTGCGCTCTCCGATGAAAAGGTAAGGCTTCAGGGCAGATCTCTGAACTTAATACATGACTCATCTTACCAAAAGTTCCCCGGTGTGTGGTGCAGCTCTGTGTTGAAGAGTTTGTACTTGCTATCAAAGACCTGTCAGCTCTAAGTTGTGCATAGTGACCAGTGGGTACTGCCTGAGGGCGGGTGACATCTGTGCAGCCTCACAAACTGTGACAAAACACCTGTGGCTTCCCAGCCTCTACACACACCGCACTGCATACAAAAAGCTGATCATTGCCAACTTTACCGTGATATAGATGTGTTATGTGCATGTGTACACACCCTTGACAGCTTTCACATGCACATGCCTGCATGAGTGTACACACACACACACACGCATACATGTATACCGACACACAGAATTGCTCTCACTGGGCTCTCAACACCTTGAAAAACGCCTGCGGCGATGTAATTTTCCTCTTGGTTCTGAGGAGCTGCTGTGTTTGGCCCCAAGAGATACAAGCAATCCAGTACAAACACATGGACGTTCATAAATATACCCACACGTGCACAAACATGCACGCGCCTGCTCAAGCACATGCCAACCAAGAGGGATGCTTTTGAGATTTGGAAAAAAAAAAAAAAAGCTGCAAGTTTCATAAACACACCAATGAATTAATAATGTTGCTGTCAAAAGCAGCTCTCCACTCACGCCGCTGTATCCGGGCAAAACTCTTCTCATATGACACCCTCTTGTCACTCACTCTCTTCAGTCAGGGATTGGGGCTGAGATAGTCATACAGCAAGCAACAAGTAAGGTCGCACTTTCTTTTATCTTTCATTACCCTTAGGCAAACTGGCCAACTTCAATTTAAATGTCAATATGTCCTTTCAATGTCATTCTCAGACAATAGTCTCACTTAAGTTAGTTGCTGCAGTGAATAATCTGAGCCATGGGAAGCCGCTGACAGCTTAAATTAGAATTGGGTTTGAGGTGAAATGAAAAACAAATTCTCGTACTTGCCATGAGTAAGCATGAAAAGACCTTATTCTCCTTAGAGGTTAGCCAGCAAGGTAGCTAAGAAGAAAACAGTATTGAAATGCAAAGTAGTACTGGAGAGTGGCTATGTGTTTGCTATGATATGATCCTGTCATATTGATTTATATAAGTGTGTATAGAAGCTAATTAGAGCTTCTGTATAAGACTTTCTGAACTTGCAGATTGACATCTTCTCATTTAAATAATCTTTGATGGGACATGCAAGTGGGAAAGGCAGATGGAAGAGTGGATAGTAAAAGTCATTTTTGTGATCTCAAAGAAATGATTCTGAACATCAGTGATTTTACAAGTGAAAACTGAGTGTGCGACAGACAACTGCCCTTATCGCACATAGCCAGCTTTTACATGCTAATGAGAAAGAGAGTCTACAGATGCTGTGGCTCTGTGAGGCTGTATTGCTCATTGTAAAGAAATATAAAGAGATGGATAAAATTAGAGGTCCAATATTTGATTTTCAGTCATGGTGAAGCACATGTAGTGTTATCAGAATAATTCTTTAGAAACCTATAACAGAAGGGTTTATCATGTTGTGAGCATGTAGGTTTTAAGAGATATCTGTGGCAGTATAGAATCTAGCTTACATGTGTGAGGATGGAGCAAACACACACACACACACACACACACACACACACACACACACACACACACACACATATACGCACACACACACACACAATAAAATACTGCAGTTCACCTGTTAAATTATTGACATACCATAATTATAGCTTACATTAAGTTTTTGTTATGACCATGTAGTAGGGTACATGTGGCCTCCAGTGTCTGGCTCTTAAGCTGTTAAGTGCTCCATGTGTTCACCAGCTAATTGCTAACAAACGTCTTCACTGAAAACAGCTGCCTGCTGTAACCAAAAACGACACAATGAGAGAAGTAAGAGTGAAAGAAACCATTTACGGACCAGACAGCTAAACAATGAGTTTAAACTCACTATAAAGCTTGGTAAAGCTGAGCGGAGCTGCAAACCCGCTCTGTAGTTTCATCACTACGAGCAATCCCTATCATGTTGTCACATTGACACATCGGTACTGTAAAATATGGTTTATTGCCACTTTAAATCCAATATGTATGTAATTACAGGTGTCAACATAAGCTCTTTCATCAGTGTTTAACATTGTCTAATTTTAGTGTGTTAGCACGCTAACGTTTGCTAATTATTAATCATAATGCACAAAATGCAGCCGATGCTTTTGGGAAAATATAGTAAAGTTTGAAGGTATTTCCACTGCTGATGGCCTGGGAAAAAAAAACTTCACTTGGCTTGAAAACAGAAATAAAAATGTTAAAATAAAAAAAAAAAACCTAACAACTTTGAATAGCTGTATTCAGGAGTTTTTTAGCTGTATGTGTTTGTAAGGTCTGTTACTTCCAACAGTTTCACTCACATTCCACCAAACTTTGTCCCACAAGACAGAGGGAATGAGTGTTGGTACCAAAGCGCAGCTTGTCTGACAGAAGCTACTGTGTGAAAAATACTGGTTTATGAGCTAATGTTAGCTTCTGTCAGCTAACAGTCAACTTGGCACATTATCGCCTGAATCTGCTCCTCTGTGGCTCTCACTGAATTTGATTCAGAGCCTTGTAGTGTTATTCTGATTAAAAAAAAAAAACAACAACTCAAGAGTAGGAAGTATTTTTCAGAGACAGCAACTGCTTTGACCACAACAACAACAAGAGCAATATAAACCACATATTCCCACAGTGACCTGTATCAGCGCTAATCACTGGCTAGTTAGCATGTCGGCAGTTGATGTGCTTAAGTATTTCAGTAGAATTTCATCATCAGCAGAGGCTTTTAGCCTGAAGGAAGTGTTACATTTTCCTATTACAGAACATGTTTTCTTTTTTCTTCCAGTAGTTAAAGCACACTCAAGCCAGGAATAAACATGCGTAATAATCACATGTCTACAGGCATTGCATAAGATTAGTTTAGCAGAAGCAAATGCCTTGACTTCAGACTAGAAATTTAATAGAGAATGCACGATACTTGATGGTCTTAGTTTATTGTTCTGATAATACAACCTTTAGGGAGTGTGTCTAAACAGGATGTATTCCCATAACAGGTCTGAATAAACTTTGATTTAACACCAATTTTCCATCCTTTAGTAGCCAACCAAAGTAAGACAAGATGGAAGGGCTCTCAAATGGGGCCGTTGTTGCTTTCATAAACACACCAACACCTCCAATTGCCACATCAATCTACTTTGATGCATTTGCTATGTCCTCAGTTTGTTTGCAACATCAAAAGAGGACCTAAATTATTATTTTTTTGGTGAATTCTACCTCAAAAAGCTGACCATTCACTGTGCTGGTGCTGATGCTTCAAATGTTCCACCTGCAAAGCAGAGGGACTGGATTAAAAGCAGAGAATAACATGCATCAGTTACCGCTGCCGGTGTGTTAATTCTTATTATATCCAAAGCCTTTAGAGTAAATGTATGCATACACACAGAGGGACTCAATATATGCTTAGCTCCAAAGCCAGAAAAGCAGAATCTCCAGATACTAACATCTATATAACACACAGTCTGTCTCTACAGACAATGTGAGTTTTTGAGGAACTGGGAAATGCTCGTGGGATCTGTTGGGCCTCTGCTACAAAAACACTGAATGAGTGTTTGTTATTGTTAATCCTTTTTGTTCTTATCTTGTGATAATTCATTATTGTTCGTTAACTTCGTATTGTTATTTGTATTCCTCAGACATGAGTATGTTAGTCCAGTAAAGCTCATTTAATTTGGAGTTGATAAAGGAACAAAGAAAGAAACAGAGACAGAGACAGAGAGAGCCAGAATAAAGAGCCCACGACAATATTCCTGCCTAACTCTGACAGACTTGAGACTTTCACATCTCTCCCTACTTTGAAAAGTCATGATTGGAATACTGAATATGAATATTCGTATTCTCTTTCCATTGTGTGCTTAGGTTTGCAAAAGCACTTCAAACCACACAGACTTACAATTTCAGCAGTCCATATTTTTTGCTGTTGAAGCGATACGGTAACTGAGATAGAGGGTTTTGTTGCAGCTCATTGCATAATGTCAATAGACAATTAGGCATTTACTGAATTCTACCCGCAAGCTAATTAGAGCTACGTAATTAGCGGAGGGAGAGTCTTAAGTGTTCCCAAATGGAGTAGCAGATAGCCACTTAGACAGTGCTGTGCAATGTAAGTGGCCTGACACTCCAATCACAACCCCAGAGACACTCAGACGAGCACTAGAGGTGCTTGACAAGGCTCAACACTGCGTTAAGTCAGGATAAGTGGTGTTCAGCGGTGACAAGAACGTGGTGCTGCTTGGAATTTTTTTTTTTTTTTGGCCAGAAAATGGTCAGTACTATTTCATTACAGCCTGAACTCACATTTAGAACAAGGTGCTTATGAAGGGAGGTGAAGGGCTGAAACTGTAAGGCTTCACACTTCAGAGAGGAGTGTTGCTGGTCTTTGGAGACTTTTCTCAGAGCATACTTTTGAATGACAGTTTCCATATGAACATCATAGTAAAAGCTGACTAAACAACTTCTGAACATACCAAACACAACTTTTTTTTACTTACGCATTCCAGTCGTGCTCATCCCCTTAACCTCGCCTCATCTTACAACTCATCCCACTCCTCTGACTCTATCCCCCTTCTGACTCCCTTGGGTTCGTTTCAAAAATGCCTCATCTCTTTTGCTCTGATGGACTTCCAACTGTGATGCAAGAGTTTCCAAGACTCGCATGTCTCCTCGCATCGCCGCTCTCTCTCCCTTCGTTACATCTCTCCATCTATCCAAACTCCTCCTTGTGAAGTGCGAGAATCAACAATTCAGTCACATCTATCCCTTCGCTCACTGCCTCCCATCCATCAGTTTATTCACGATTCTTTGTCTTGTTTCTCCCATGGCTCAGTTGGGGCACCAAATGGCAAATTCAGGTCAGGCAGGCAGGCGGCCAACAACTTTGAATGAAAGAATGTGTATGTGAAATGGCATGTCTATGATGGTTATTTGATATTTTCAGGAGTTGTGGCATGCATGCTTTCTCAATACTAGAACAATGAAATTCATGCAATACATGTCATAATATATTTTTTCCACACAATACAACGGATAATATATGTATAGAATAATAAATTCTTTAGAGGGGTATCATCTTTAGTATTCAGATCAGGAAGTAGCAGATATTTGCTTAAAATCCTTGAGGAAAAATATAACATGAAAGTTTCTTTGTGCACAAAGTACTGTAGATGATTGCCTACCAGCCTTTTACAACCAGAGACTACTTTTCATGTCCATCTGTCAGTCGAGATCTGCCATTTTACCAAAGAGAAAACTAACACACAGCATGGAATTAAAGTCTTACACCTGCTACCAAAATAAGCCTTAAAGACACTGCTTCAAATGTAAGACAGATTAATAAAAGAAAGCAGGGGGTCTCAGGTCAGTAATAATGTGCTTTGTCTTGCTGTTTTTCCGTGCTCATTGTGGCTGTTACTTACTGCCCTCTCTTTAAACTGACCAGCTGGGCTGAAGAAAGCACTGAAAGCACTTGTGTGCACAAAATTGTAGCTAACAATGTGTTAGCCCAGCACTGTTAAATAAGACAACACTGCCACATATTTCTGTCCTAACGGGAAAATGCAGACGTGATGTGAGGCAACCAGCATTGAACACCATTTGTTTTCAGTGTTTTCCAAGCACGCCCGCTGATAAGTTGATATATTTTTTTGACTTTTTAACACATAAGCTGACCACTCATGAATGTAGTCAATAGTGATATTTAAGTAGCCAGCTTTAGTTAATATGTATAATAACTTAATAGCTAGTTAGATTCTAATTGCAGTTAGCTAACATGAGCAACACTTCCACTACCTACCATAACCAGATGTCACCTGGCCTTCATTTACCTAAATTAATTATAGTAATTGGCCTTCATTGCCAAACAAAGTTTATCTTCAGTCAATAGATTTGTTGTTAAAGTGAGCAATATGTAGGTGTGATCATATTACTACACCTGATTTCAGTGAATGGTTGCCATCTCAACTTGATAAAATGGCTAGGTTGTATCTAGCAAGGTTCATTTTTCATTAATTCAGTCATTACACACATCGTTTGTTTGACAGTGCATCAGTGACAGGTGATAAAATCAGCAGCATAAATTTTACTGTACTTCACATATTTTCTTGTTGAAGAGCTGACCCTTGAATCCATGGGAGACTTACTTTGATGGCCCAGTGAGCCATGTGGAGTTGAAACAGTTATATGTGCACATAAAGATTTTATTGATTACAGCCTAAAGAGAACATTATATTTTTGATATTATTATTATATATTTATTTTTGGATGACATTTGATTTTACCTTATCTCAAAATAACACTTTCTCTCTCTTTCAGTTGATAGTGAAGTCTAAAGCAAGGGATCTCCCTATAGTCATTGATGCAGTAAGTCTCAAGTTCCAGCTGTTGAACAGATGGCATTTTATTTATTTATTTATTTATTTATTACAGGCAAAAAACACACATAACACACATAGACATATTGTAACATGACAATGTAAGCTAAAAAAAAAAGAAAGAAAAAGAAATAAAAAACAGTTGGACAAAAGAAGTCTAAAAGTAGTAAAATTATAAAATTAATAGGATCCCTTAAATATTTATAGAAAGATGGATACTGTGGACCGTGGCCATTTACAGCGTTGTAGACAAGAAATAAGATGTCATAATGAACTCAAAAATGTACTGGAAGCCAGAGCAGAGATGTGAGGACTGGTGTGATGTGATCAATGTTGCTCTGTCTAAATGAACTATCATCTGGCCACAGATTTTTTTTTTGGTTGACCAATAAGGAAGAAGAATATTATGCAATCTTCCTCAGCAGAAGCCAACATTGATGAAAAGTGCACCGTTAACTATGAGGTGACATTGTTTTGTTAAATACTGTAAATTGTTAGAATAAATAAAGATGGCTTGGATCTAACAGATTCACCTCAGGGACTAGCACTACAATGTGAACAGAAAGCAGAGATATAAGGAAATAATAGCAAGCAGAGACGCTATCAGCTTATGCCCTCCATATGCATCTCTCTCATGTATTAAAATAGTATCAAAACAAAGCACAAGCTCCATATAAGGCTACAAAGTGCTGACAGTGTTGTTTTTTTTTTTTTTAATTAATTCAATGATGGCATTTTTAATGTTGTGTCAGCCAGTGTTTTCTGCATCATTCCCTCATTTCATGCAGCAGTCCGGTCGGGTTTAGACGTAGCAATCGTAGCATCGTAGCCACAGTCACATTGTGAGAATTTCATACAGGCTGTCTTTGGTCACCAAAGCTTTAAATTCAGTGCCCCATGATATGATGTAGGACTGCTGTTTAGGACTGATCTACTGTGTATTCTGGGTAAATGAAGACCTCTTAAGTCCTTTTTTCATTGCAGCGCAAGAACCAACACAGGCAGCGCTCTGACAGTTTCGTTTTTTCCTGACTTTGAAATTATCTTTGCCTGTGTGTGTGGTATTTTGGTGCCCAGCGCACAGTGCACGGTGCACAGATGGGAGTTTCATTCAAATGAGGCAGCGCAAAGAGAGTTGTTAGTATTTTGGTGGAAAATGGCTCAGTCTTCGCACTGAGACGTTTCAGAATCACGTCTGTTTGTGGTGTAATGTCAACCTGCCACAAATCTGATGAGTATATCAACAACAGCTAACTACATACTTGGAGCAAATGCGCAGCAATAACAGAATAATTACTTGAAATGTAAATTTACAAACTATGAATTATTTTAAGCACTCCTCTACCAGTAGATGAATTTAAATCAACATAAAAAAATCATCATTAAGGTAGATAAGAAGGAATATTGATAAATCAGCCTACACTGATCTATAAGTGAATATGAATAATTCTTCTGCTGCTCTGTATCTGTTGCCCACAGCTAATTTATACAGTGGAATTGGACTGATTGTAATTAATTTAATCTGATTGTCGATTTTCTGAATGTTCCATGGCTTTGCCCACACAGGGCGTCTGAAGACAATTCACATCACAATTCCTGTTTGCACAGGCTTCCAGCCAACTGGTTCGTCCAATCTTCAGCCCACAGACGAGTTGGATCATGTCCTGGAGGAACTTAATGGCCATTTGGTGCTCCTCCATCTTGTGCCTGCTTAGTGCTATTACTGGATGGCGAGCAGGCATGATGTCAAACCAATGGTCCACCTGCTGAAACAATGCTCTTGTCCAGCGGGGGGGTGTTGTATTTCAGCCCTGCACTTGTTGCAGACATTTACAACAGGTCCCGCCTTCATCTTGTTGAAATGATTGGGCTGAAGGGTTTTATGTGATTCGTTTGGAGCGGTCGACTCTTGAAAATCCATCAAATCTTTCCGTGGACCAATGTGTGGTCTTTCATTGGATGCATGTGTTGCAGCTCCTGTGTGGCTGGATAACATCACGTTCCCATAAAAATTCCCTTCTCTCAGGTGCAACTTTCCACTTAGTGCGATCTCATCCAGAGTCAGCACACACTTCCTCTCCATCTCTGTCAGGTCATCCACCTTCAGCTCCCGCATGTCAAACACCTCCCATAATACTCCAGGTTCCATCTTTATATGCTGCAGTTTTCTGCAGTAGCCTGCTGAGCCTGTGGCAAAACAGAGTTTTATGGCCTTCTTAACCATGTTGTTTCCCCATCTTATGCCCCTCCTTTTTCTTTTCCATCATTACATTTATTCATTTTAGGGCTCCCTCTACCCTTCTTGTCTGATCTTTTTGTATTTCTAAATGGCTCCTAGCTCACTCGGCTGCCTCTCAGTCTCCTCAAAGTTTTCACCTTCATTGTGCTCTCTTTGCTCTCTTCCCCCTCTTTCCCTTCTCTTACTTTCCTCATTTCCTCGCTCAATCTCTGAAATGATGGAATGGCATTGTTAGTGTTGCGGGGAGGGTGTGTAGGCCAGTCACCGAAATTAGAAATATTAAATAAATTATGACTTTACATTATTCATACCGAAGTTCATTTTAGGACAAGTCGTGTGGTCACTGGCCACTTCATCAACATGTACTGGATGTTCTGCGGTACCTCTCACTGCAGGACCCTCCCTCCTCTGGGCTCAGAGCGATGCACAAATATGATTGGAACAGCATCAGCCCTCAATTTCATGTGGCCTTTTTTTGTTCTTGTGAATTGCTCTCCCCCAGAAAGTGCCTGCAGAGTGGCTTATGAGATATCACCCCATAACTGTCAATCAAAATTTCATTGCCGTCATGTACATATACCAGTAAAATATGTTGAACCTTGATCCACAAATGAAATGTGCAGTATAAAGATAACTGACTGCACAGTTTCCTGTTATTATAATCTCTCTCAATGATCATGCTCCTGACTTGAGCCAACCATCAGTATCTTTTGGGAAGCCTTATATCCAGATCCCTCTTTTGGACAGATTATTGCAGCCACATGCTGCAAAGCCAACCATGGTAAGACACTGATCTATAAAAGTTCAATGTCATGATTAATACTTCAGTTTCCAGAGGAAAACCCTGCCTTCCACCTCTTCCTATCCAACTGCACCTCCTTATTCTCCTTGTGTCTCTCTCCTTTTGTTTCATTGCACCTTCAGTGCTGTTGTCCCATGGATGTTGTGTTTTTGTTTTGGTTGATGCGATGCACTTTCTTACAGTTTTGGACCTGGTTCTGCAATCTTTTGACTGTTTTTTTTAGGTATCAAAAACTGATGTCAGCCTTACATTACTTTTGTAGCAGTAAGATTGTATTAATTCTAGGGTCTAGGAGTTTTTCCCTATAACCTCGACAGTAATTCCACATTTTTGTAGCTATAATTACTACATGGTCCACTTGATACATCTGAAACGACCCACAAATTTAAGCTGAGAGTTTGCACTTGAAGTCCAAAGTCATTATTCAATTTCAGATTCAATAGACTGGAGAACACAGCCAAAAACACTGACAGGGACCATTTTACTGCACAATGACAGTTACTTTTGATACTTAAAGTAAGTTTTGCTCAGGTTCTGAATTCAGGACTTTTACTTTTAGTGGAGTATTTTCACAGTGTGATATTACTTAATAATGGATCTGAATACATACGTCTGCTTCTATCAGTGGAATGCCTGCACCCAAATATTCAAGTACCTATAGCATTACTTGGATTTTGAATGTTTTTATTATCATATAAGTAATAAACTCTGGTGGAAGTCTGATGGTGAAAGAATGCAATGGCTATTTTGAACACTTGTGTGCCTTCCCTGGCCTGTTCTCTGCCATTTCTCTCTCCCTGTAGCAGGTTGAATGAGTTCCTTTGAGGCTGCCCATTCAACACAAAACTTATCTACCCTCTCCCTGGATATATTATATAATAAAATGTTTTGTTGAATGCAATTGGTTTTTCCTTGTTTATTTTGTACTATTGACAAAACATCTTTCTTGGCTTAAATTGAGCAGTTGCTTGTATTGATTGATATTCACTTGTTGTGCATGTTTATGTGAATGTCCTTATGGGAGCAGTCCCCCTTCCTTTCAAAATTAAACACAGAAAAACAGTTTAATGCTGTCTGTCTATCACTCCCCAGAATAAATGCTGTAAGTGTAGTCAATGTAGTAATCAATGCACGTCATGCATTAATATTTCCAGAGAATTTCTGCAAATACTGTATAGTCGCTGCTGCTTTCTGTCCCGCTTGAAACCATTCAAACAAGTTGACAGCTGAGATTTGTTTGGAACCACAGAGAGACACATGACCCACATGACCCACATGACCCACATGACCGTATGGCAGTACAAGCACAACAGTACATTTCATGTGGGAATTTCACAATAAAAGCCCTTATGGGATTTGCTTATGAAATATATATATAGCTCCTTGAAGAAATTTGGTCGGTGAAAATCAATAAAGTGCATTTAAACTGAAATGCTTCTTGATCGAATCACAAATCCATAAATATCGGCAGGCTGGTGACAACCTGCTGTAGCTTCAGTTGCACAAAAGGAAAATAATATTGCATCGCACTTATGGGGCTCTGCATTAAAAACATCCCTTTGACAAAGTTAAGCACTTTTGAAATAGTTTCTCAAAACTAACTTTTTGCTGAAATCAAACAACTTCTTATTTGCTGCTGCACTTTCAGGGAGATCAAAGTACATCAAGCACTGGCGTATATGTGATTGCAGTGAAGAACATTTCTTTTTTGAATAAAAATATTCCGTTTTTTTCTTTCTTTATTTCATATAACCTCATTTTCCTATATGTACCAGAATGTTCCATGGGCCTGTACGGATTTTTTATTTGTCTATTTGTCTCTTTGTCTTTTTATAATTATTTACATTCTCTGTCCCGTCTTGATTGCTTTGCTCTGATTTTCCCTTTCTATTTCATGCCATAAACAAGTGTATAAAAACCTTCAAGCCAACTATCTGTACTGCCAGTGGCTTGGATTCAGTCTTCTCTCTGAGCAGAAAAGGGTTTGCATTTGGACTTCGGCTTCAAGCGTGAATCTGTCTGCTCCTGATAGAAGCCTCAGCCTCACTTGTTATCACCAGACACTTCATAAGTGATTCCCAATTGGATGCTTTCCTGAACCGGGACCCAGAAATCAGATTGAGAGTGACTGTGACACTGCAGTGTCCCTCCAGCTGTGTGTCTAAACCGTTCCCCCTCCCGCTGAACGACAGCAACCTGCCAATAAACCCATTTAGTGTTTGAAGAGAGGACGTTCTCTATGTTGCCTGCTTGGACCCCAGGTCCTTATTAGTCTCTTACAGAGCTGTCAGTGGACCTCTGTTCTCCCTTGTTGGTCAATCAAAGCCTCTTCGTGCTGTTACTGCTTGCAGTGGAACTAGTTCACTTCTGATTCACAGAGGCTGGTCTTCCATCCAAGGAGTTCTGCAGAAATGACAGCCTTATGAAGCACAGGAGACTTTTACGTTCCCGTAAAGGTTAATTTTATTAATAGTGCCTGAAAAGCATTTGCTAAATACATAATTGCACAGCGGTCTTTTTTCTTCATATTATATTTGTTCGTTATGTAAGCATAGACCTTTTCAATTGAACAAAGTGACTGAGACACAGAGTGGGTCTAACCGAACATCCTGTTGACAGCAAACTTTCCAACAGCATGTAGCCAGTCAAGTCAAATTGACATAATGACTTTATCTTCACTTTTTGTGTAAGAAAATATGAACTTTAATGACTCTAAAGCTATTTTGTGGAACTTTTGCATTTTTCAAAGAGGATAAAAGAGGTGCAACTAATTATTATTTTCAGCACTCGTTAATATGACGATCATTTTTTTTTTTGATAATTGCTTAGTTTTTAAAACAGTGAAAATTGCTTTGGACTGACTAACTGTTTAAAACCTTGATATATTCGATTCACTGGCTCAGTGTACCACCTACGGTGGAAATACTTTTTTTATTTGCACTTACTGAGTCTAAAAAAAATGGAAACATCGGGATCCAGCTGTTTGATATGCAGCTATAGACTAATAATCTATAATTATCATGGAAAGCAAGGGTGTTTTTACTGCTGTATGAATGTGTTGCGCCGGGGTTTTTATTACTTATCTCTTGTATATGATAAATACAGTGTTTCCACATCAGGATCCTGTAGGAATGATGGTTCACTGCAGTCAGGTTGTTCACAAGGTCTGATCGTCTGAGGTGAATCTTCTCTATAGCAAATACCAAATCGTGGTGGTATTCTCCGCACATTTTTCCATAAATTGCGAGAATAACAATCATTTATAAAAATGTGATGTTGCATTACTTGGAAATCACTTTTGTGAAATAAACCCCAGGTTAGACTTAAGTGCAAAGTCAGCCAGCTAACCCACTAATCTACAGGCCCCAGGTCTGATGTTTGTGGCCAAGGAAGCGATGCAAGGTGTAAGCTGTTTCCTCATGATGTTCCCATATTCTAAGATGCTGTTTTCCAGCACAGGGATAATGTGATCACCCTCCCCTATGGCTATATGTAGCCTAATTATCACTGAACCTTTGATTAGAAGTTAGATTTCTACATTCTTTACCCCCCTAAGAGCTGGAGGCTAGGAGTTGGAGAAATGTCCAATACACACAACACACAGTTAAAGAACCATGTGACAGAAATCCGAATAAACTGTTCAGAAGAAAAATGGTGACCCTACTTGCAGTTCTCTTATATTTTTTCCACTCCCTGCACAATAAGTCTATATATTCCTTTCCTCTCCTCTCCACTCACTGTCTCTCAATCTTCCTCTCTCTGCTTTGGGTGTCAGGCAAAGAGGAAGGAGTGGCTGCTGTACTGGCGTGACAGAGTGGGTTTGCTGTGCTTTTTCTGTAGCTGCTGTGAAGCTGTCAACCGGTCGCCTGGGGAGGTAGACATATAAAGACAACGAGACAGGAGTGTGTCACACAGGATTGAACTGTCACACATATTGAGGAAAGACTTCCGTCATCAGGTTCATATACTATATGCGAGGTCACACACAGCACGACTCAGATTTACATTGAAATCCGAATGCTTAAAATTCTGAGCGTTCCATTTAATGCATTAGTGATCGTATACAGGAAATCGCATGCATGTGAGAGAGGCTGCAAGGCTGGGTCTGCCACGTGGTTTTTGTTTAATGTTGTGTGATATTACAAATTGGTTTGTTCTTTGCTTAGTATGTAGTTCTGTGAATTAAATGTATGCGTGGTTCAGTGGGATTCTTTATCTTGTTTGCTTTTATTTGTGCAATAACCACAAAGGGTAAAATGGTTGTTGAAATCGCTGACCATGAATATCTCATAATATTAGCGAGTTATACTGTGCTGTGTGTAAAGATGTTTAATTGTTTCCATATTTTACCACTTTCAATAATAAAAAAAGTCAGGTTTAAAAAAAAAAATCTGTGATTCAAAATTTGAATGAAAATAATTTTTGAAAATGTAACACTTTGTAATTATATTCTGGGTGAAAATAATTTTAAACCAGGTTCTTGTCTGTTTCCTGGTGAAAATAGCTCAAAGCCAGATTCAGCATTTCTTACATTTACTGTTTGTCCTTGCCTGCTGCCTGCGGTCATTATGTGCATGTGTACTCTTCGTGTGTTTGCTGTGTGTTTGGCTAACATGCATTGTCTGCTGTGACACTGATAAATGGTGTTGCACTTTGAGTAGCGCCTCTCAGAGACTCAATCCCTCTTGGCTGTTGTTGCTCATTGCTCCGTCCTATTATTTATCTGCGAAGAGAGAGGTGGAGGGCTGGCCGCTGTCTGTCAGAAGACAATCTGTCTGCACTGAGCCCCAGTCCTGTCACCTGGCTGCAACTTCCACTCCCTCTCTCTTTTCTTTATGCTTGGGATATTATGGCTGTCCAGTGTCATGGGAAACTTCGCCACACCCAATAATTTTTCACATAGAAAAACATTGTGGTTGATAGATGTTCCATTTCTACCTCGGAAGCAGATAATCATGTGGAAACGAGGACAGAGGATAAACTGGAAACAGTGAGCTCTGTGTGGGCGTTTGCCTTGACCACAGTGGCTGATATTCAAGAGACACACCATCAGCTCAGGTGGTGCACTCCTTCCTGTAGCACGTCATACTGTATATCCTTCCCAACACTGGAGGTTTTTTACATTTTCAATATGCTCTTATAGCGGGGGTATGTACAGTTTCAAGCTGCGCCTCAAGCTTTCTCTCCCGGTGTGACTTTTGACATTTGGTGGCACCCAATGTGCTGTTAAATCTGTATTGCACTTGCAGAGTGAAAGCTAACAGGCTAAACTAGCTACTTACCTAGCTTCTGCAGAAAGTAGAAGTTAAGTTATCTTAGCTAGCTAACGTCACCACTGATTGTCATCAGATGTTACTTTTCGTTCATGTTATTTCTACACCTTCTGAGTCATCAGAGGTTGTGTCTATAATATGGCTCGGTGTTGTGTTTGATCCGCATTATACACATGGGGTCCAGTTAGCATTAGCTGTCTCTCTAGCAAGGGTTCAGAATGAATAGACTGTCAAAGCTAACAGTAACAGGAAGTCCTGTAATCTCAGCAGCCTGAACATTATTCTGTGATGTGAATCACAGCACAGAGTAATTGACATGTGGAGCATGGAGAAATGTACAGTTGATCCCCAGCTTCGTTATCTGTCTGTGTGCTTAAGGGAATTATAGTGATATTACAAACTAATAAACATTAACTGTTACTATTAATCCCTGCCCAGATGCTCTGAAGAGCACCAACGTAAGGAGCTCCGTCATGGCAGAACTTAGGCGTAATCATACAAAAAAGGTGTGAATTCTAACATCATATAAAATTATAACAACATTATAAAAACAATGGCTCTGTTCTGTTAAAGGATGCCCAGAAGCCGTGTCAGTGTGACAGTGAACCAGCATGCACAGTACCAGGACCCTGAAACTGAAACAGCTAAATAGAATTCAGACATAATTAATTTTTTGAGCAAAAACCAAAAATGAATTAAACTTCAGTTCAAGTGTAATTACAGCTATTCTGATCACTTAGTGGTCTAAATGTGGTGTAGAGTAGGTATATTACAGATGCAGTGTTATTCCATAGTCCTTGGTAAACTAAATCAAACTAGTAGGAAGGGAATGCTAATATGGGAAGATGAATAGGACCGTTGTGTTTAACATCAAAGACATTATTGTGTTACATCTCCACCAGTATTTTAATTAAGTGGGTCAAGGACCTCATCTCCACTCCATTGTGCCGGATTGAAAGAGCCCGTTATGCATAAACAACAATCAGTTCTGCTCCTCTGTGTTATCTGATCTCAGTCACCTGGTTCAGAGAAGGAGCAGAAAAACCTAAAGTCATTTTCTTTCTTTCTTTTTTTTTTCTTCAGCATTTTCAGACATTTTGGTGTGGCCAGCTGGGGGCGGTGAATGAAGAAACAGATGATGTGGCCGCCATCTTTATACAGTATGAGGGAAAATGCCTCAGTCATTATTCAGGATGACTCTGTGGGGCTTTTAGATGCGTAAGTGGCTCCTTTTAAAAAGCCAGATGTTGCTTTTCTCACTGTTTTTCACTGATTTTGTAACCAGTGGTCAGAGAAAGGGGTGTTCAGAGGAGAGAGAGATGTGAAGGGAGACAGATAGATACAAACTATAGACAGACAGGCAGATGCATTTAATCCCCAAAGAGAAAGTGGAAGAGCAGGGAAAAAAAAGGGGGATCACAACAAGGAGGGAAATGGAGTTGGGAGCTTAAAAGAGAGCGACTGCCCACATCACTGGCAACTTTTCTCCTCTGATCTTCTGTCCACTGGCTCATGTTCTGGCAATCCATTCCCAGAATGTGAATCCAGCCCGCCAACCTTCGTTTTGTTCTGCATCTGCCCCTTTCACACTCAGTCATGCTTGCAGCTAATGGATTTATTCTGTACAAGAGTGGGGCTGTTTTTTATGGCTGTTTTGATTACGGATCATGAATATAATTACACTGAAGCAGCCAGAGTGTATATTCCTAGGTCAGTGTGAGGACAGGTAAACATGAATTCTCCTGGCTTTTTCTGATGGACAGAAAACGTTTCTGGCCAAGCTACCAATTACCTCACACTGGAAGAAGTTGAACTACAGCGAAGCTACCCGAGGGAGAAATCTAGTTAGGTTAACTAAAGCTACTGAAGTCACATGCCAGTTTATTGCAGAAAGTGTTCACAGGTCATAACATAAACCAAAAAATGAAATACCCCACTATTCATGGGAAAGTGCAGGACTGTCAGCTTTGGTTTTATATACAGTAACTGCTTAAGAATGGCCATGGTGATTCTTCCTCAGGCTGAGACTCAGGAGGTTTATCCATGATGATGTTCTTGCTGTGTGACCACTGAGCCATGTCTGCCCTTGGCTTTTGCACATGCACTACACAAAAGTCATGTTTGTGGTGGCGACTGCCTGACGAATGCATTGCCTGGGCACGCCTTCACAGCAGTCAGGATGAATGACAAAGTGGGCGGGGATGGTCACATTACAATGACAAACAATAACAGAAGAGAAGAAATGGTAAAATAATCATTCCTTTCATTTTATGACCTAAAATTCTTTGTAGTTTCAATAATTAACTGAACAAAAAATGGCAAAAAAGTAATTGAACTTATTGAATCAGTATGCACATATGTGTAGCTGAACTACCAACAAGCTACTGCAAAATGTAGTTTATCTAGTACTTTAATCCAATGTTGTTCACTACTCTCAAGCAGTGCATTATGACCACTGTATTAATTATTAAGTACCCTGGTATAAGGATGAAGGCTGTTTAAACTTAGACTTCACGTAAGAATCCAAGGCCAGTTAAAGTAACAAAGTATATTAACCAAAGCAGCAGCAGTAATATTTTATTCTCCTAAAAGAAAAAAAATGCTTGGTCAATTCTGGTGACATGGATGGTGCATGTCATACTGGTACTTAATTATTTTATAAACATTTAACCACTATTGTTCTTTGCTTGAATAAATCCATAGACTTTTCTCCCTGCTTTCCATCTGTCCCTGCCAGTGGGTAAAACACTGATCATTTTCATTTTTAAAATGTTCTTTTTTCCCCCTTTTTTTTAAAAAACAAAATTAAAAGTTTATAAAGACATTGCTGTGTCCTTGCCTGAAGCATTTGGAAGCATTTTCTGATTTTGAAAATATTTGGTTATAAATGAGGAATTAAACCCCCCACCACCACCCCTTTCACTGTGCAGTGTGAGGGCCAGCTGGGTATTGATATGAGCTGAGGAGCAGGTAGAGTGGCTGGGTTAATGAGGGTCACAGCCACGCCTGGCTGTCAGAAAGCTAAAAGCAGGGAGGATCCAGTACATATTAACACGGTTAATTGTGGCTATAATGCAACATTGCCTAGGGCTGCCCTCTCCTTGTAAATGGCCTGAACCACATCAGCGGCCCAGTCTCTTAGAACATCTCGTAAGGTCTGGACCAACATCATTATTAACAACACACTTTACTCCTTACAGTGACTTTAGTTTTTGGCACTAAAAATTGAAAATGAAAAAACAGAATGTTAGCAGACAAGTCTGACAGCATAATTTATCTGTGTCTTCCAAAATAGGTCATTTTTGTTGGTTAAGGTTTGGTCACACACACACACACACACAAACATGGTTGGCAACTTGCAACCATGCAAGGGCCCAGTGTAACCATCAGGGACTAATCGGGGTTCCGTGTCTTACTAAAATGTCTTGCTCAAGGACATGTGGACAGGAGCCAGCGATCGAACCTGCCAACAGATTAATGGACCTGCTGAGCCACAGCCACGCTCAGACCAGAAATCTTACCCTCCTGACCATGTGAACCATCTGTTATAAAGTGGAGTTCTTGGAGAGATGAAATTTTACCACTTGTCTGGGCTCCAGACAGTAAGCACATTGTCATTCAGGCTCCATCATGCTCGCAGGCGCTGCGCTACAACTGCATCACGCTCTTGGCTGTTGTATTTGCAAACTGCTGCCTCCAAGTCACTGGTGTCGCTGCTTCTGGCACTGCTCTGGGAGAGTAATGCTGGGCCACAGTGAATCAGCCTTTAGATGAGAGACTGGGACAGCTCTCTGGTAATTCCACCACCTACTGCTGTTCCTGAAGCTGCAGCCTTCCCCGTGAGAGCAACCTGATGAGTTCATACTGCGGATTCCAGCTTCAAAGACATTTTTATAATAGACTGTGCAGAGCACAATTGATGTTCGAGTACTCCTTTTGATTTTTGGCATCTCAGTGGACTCTTTATCAAACATGAGAAATCAGTATGCATCCGCCACAGCTAGTACTGGAGGGCTGCCCTGAAGCCACCAAGGATGAGTCGGCCATGACAGGTGGTAACCTGTCCATTGTTGCCAGAGCAGGCGTTCAGGCAAGGGAAACTCTGACAAGGTTTGGTCCCTTGGCATCGCAAAAAGGAATGACACGTCTGCCAGTATAAAATAGCAATGTTCAAATGAAATTATACCGTGTCATATTTTGCCCTTTCGTTTTATTTGATGAGTACAGATGAACCCAGGCATGACAAAAACATTTATTAGTCGACACTGACCTCTCATCTTTCGTTCTCAGTCTTTTGTTCTCTGAGCTCTGTGGCTGCCAGGTCTGAAAGAGTGTTCACAAAGCCAACATCCAATGAAGATATGATTAGATAACAGACCAAAACTGTTTTCATCCACCACATCTCAAAGTTATCTAACTCTCATTCTTTCCTATCATCCTCCATCATATGTCTTCAATGTGCACGCCTTATCAAATCCCAACACACAGAGACTGTCCTGAACTGAACCTGGCGTCTTCAAAAAGACTTCTCTACATTCTTTTCATTGGTCTCAATAACGTCAAACACATTAACCACTTTTGCTGTCTGAGAATTGTAAATGTAGAGAATAACATCTAATAGGCGAGAAGCAAGTTTCTGTAGTGTTGGCTGTGTGCTATTAGTTTCATTCAGAATTAAATTACATACATATGCATGCTGTCACCAATAAAAACCATACTTTATGTCAATCCATGTGAAAGATGAGACAGCAAACTCACTAAATTAAAAATCAAATCATGAAACTTAAAAAAATGTATTTCAGTTGTAAAAAAAAAAAAAAAAAAAAAAAGAGACAACAGACACTAATGGGTGTCATAAACCCAGTCTCTTTTTAGTGCTGAAATGGAACAGGAAGGGTGTGAAACATTCATCCAAATCATTCTGTTCAGACTCGCAGGCCTGCGTACGAATGAATACTGCAACAAGAGAGAAAACAAGAGGTAAAGCAGAGCCAGAGTTGATGTGTTTCATACATAATCCTCTTGATTTACATTTCCCTGTTAACTGTCATATCTCTCCCTTATTCCCATAGTGGTGGTGTAATAGATCATGAACGAATATTGTTTCAGCAGTATGAAATCTCTTCATAAAATTTATAATTCATTTTCTGTTGAAGTTACTTTGACAAGAAGTCCCGAACAAAATTTCTTTCGAATTTGAAGTCGAGCAGACTTTGAGGCTGCTATTGATTCGTACAACTGGGCTGCTTTAGTATTCCTCAGTACGCTAATAAAATGACTGAATTGGCAATTCATGTCGTTCCAGGAGAGTTTTGTCAAGAGCAGCATGGAGAAAAAAAAAACAATTCTCTTATGTAAATCACACAGACACAAAACTAGATTTGTTGAGAGCTGACTGCTGTGGGCTTTTTCATGTCCTCTACTATAGCACAAGTGAAAACTAAATAAATAGCTCATGTAGTATCAATTGTAGTATTTTATTTTCAATGGGCCATAAAGGAGCAGTCCGGTGAAACACCCAAACCTGCTGCTTCTTTGTGTGGGAAAAAAAACCTCAACTGACTGAAGACTGCAGCATTTAAAGTGACACATTTCCATGGCAAAATCATTTCAATTCAAAGGTAAATGTACTGGAGCAAATCCACACAAATGTTTCTGAGTACACTGTAGGTGAACTGTGACATGTAAATTCGTGCCGTTGACCAAGCTGCAGGCCGCCTTGGAGGAAAACCGCCATCGTCGCTTAGCTGTGTTGCTCCATCCACTTTTATTTAACCTCCTCTGTTGAGCATCACACTTCACAAAAGAGGAATATGTGTATAAGATATAATTGGGTGGTACAAATACGTGACTGACCAGCCTTGGCATGCACCAGTCAGATTAGCATGTTAGTGGATGGTTCGTCAGCTGCAGCAGTTCAACAACTAACCTTGTGAGCACTCACTGTGCTCTCAAACCAAATATTTTTTACAAAGACGCACAGATTTCTTTGTGGCTTCTCTGAACATTTATCCAAATTAGATACCTCATATTTCAAACTTTTATGTAGGCCTCCAAAATCATTTAGGTTTCCCTCATTTGCAGTGATGTCAAGATAAGGAGAAACACTGAAGCTAGACTTTAATTTCATTTTACAATTTTACCAAAACACATAAGATAAAACAAACTATATTTTCACTTAAGCTCACAACCAATCTGTGTCACAGAAATTTTCAGCTTCACAGTCTGCTTCTTTTGTAATGGGAGCCATTCAAGAATTGGCACGATTTTTCTGGCAGACAGTTTGTCTTCATAATTTGCCTCATCTTGTGCCTGTTTTGGCATCTCTCTCCAAAGAAATTAAGAGGGACAGGCTGGATGGATCCATAGCACCTGATACCTGGTTTCACCTGCCTCCAGGAACATTCAGCTGCAGCTGAACCAGAGGCGACGCAGTGAGCTGGGGCACAGGCAACAGAGAGAGGAGCCACAGAGGGGTGAGTCAGTGCAGAGAGGTATGGATGGTGTCACAGAAGCAATGATGGTAGAGAAGGGCTCCATGTCAGTGATGATGGAGAGTGGAGATAAGGGCTGCAATAGGCAGTGATGCTAAAAATAGTTATTGGACCGAAGGCAGTGCAGGCAGGCAAAAGTCAGGGTGAAAGTCGTGGGGGCTGGATCAGTAAGAACAGGCATGGAGCTAAAAATGTTCACAGCAGGCATGAACTCATTGATGGTGGCAGCAGGAGACAAGGCCGTGATGGTGTTGGCAGATAGGGAGGCCTCAGCATTGATGGTAAATTACATCTGGTGTCTCTTAAAAAAAATAAAATAAAAATCCAAGAATTCAGCGCTGTCTTGTTGCAGCTGATCACCTGAAAAGAAGAAGTCATTCTCTTCTTCTCTGTCCCTTTTAAAACCAGTCCTTCAGCAGTCAGTAGATTTTTCCACCTTGTATTTGTAACTCATGAGGAAGGATTATTATCTGCACAGTGCTTTACATCATGACACTGTGTTCTTGATCACACTTATACTGCCTGACTAAGCTCTTGAAGAGCTTTTGAATACACCTGGTGCTAAGTCAAAGAATACAGATGAGCAGCATGTACACGTTGATGGCTGCCAACCCCGGTCAAACGCCACCATCCCTTTTGAAATTTTCCTGAGAAATTAACCACTCTTACCGAGTGCACTGCAGGAAATGTCAGTTTTAGCGTGCTAGCAGGCCACTTTTTATCTCATGAGATGTTACACAGATGGATTGTTAACTCTCTGCAGTAAGTTGCAGTTTAAATACGGAGGATGGAAAGTAGTGGTGACTTTTCTTTTTATCATTTGTAAATAGAGATTGGAAAAACAGACAGTCCTTGTTATTTGCATGTTTTTCTGTTTTGGAGTTTTGCGGGATTTATAGTTTATTTCATAGTTATTGTGCATTCACATTATGCATGAGGATTTGATTCCATATGTGGTGCTGGTAAACACTGACTGCTGATGGTCCAGGATGTATCTCTACTTTTGCTTCCAGTGGATGGATTAAAATGCATGGTCAAAGCCTGATTATATATATGTTACTTTCATTCTGCATGCTGACTTGTGATGTGAGAATGTCAGCGTTGTATTCCTCATTTTAACCAGTGCAAATTTTGCCAGTACAAGTTTCTCGAAGCCAAAGCTTTTTTTTCCCCCTTCACGTTCTGTGCCAGTGTGCTGTTGTCGCCAAAATACTAAAGTCACAGTTTTGGCTTTCTAAATTGCATAATTTAAAGTATTACTGTAAAAGACCAACAAGAAAAAAATGTCTAAATTACTGATGCAGCTTAGCATAAAAATAACATAAAATTCATGGATGACAGAGTTCTTCTGGCTCAGAATATTCTGTTTTTTGTCGCTCGCATGCTCATGTGATAGACTGCGGTTACATAAGGATGGCACATAGAAAGGCCAGTTCAGTGATTAAACTCTAGTTAATGTACACTGTCATGACAGTACAAGACAATTACACCTGCCACTTTGACACCAGACATCCTCAAAGGTGCACCGTCCATTGATCTGAATTACTGCCACTTTGCACATGCTGTCCCTTGGTATATGTGTGATCTCCAATTAGTTGAGGCAATTTCCTCGTCTGGATAACATTAACATCCTTGCATCAATATTAAATGACTTGACAATCCATCTAGTCCCTCATTGCATGGCGTATCTATAAACCTATTAGTCAAAGGTGACTTCCTACCTTGAAAATTGTGAAGAATCTCATTAAGTCGCAGGCTTGAACAGCTTGTGTTTAAGGTATTTGATGCTGAAATCTGCAGATAGTCCCATGGGAGCCGTATAAACCACATAACTCTACATCTGTGAGGATGACAGGTGTATGATATCAGCTCAGAAGAGAGGAGTAGAGTCACCAAACGGAAATCAAATGCAGAAGCGTTCACTTATCATATCAAATGACTTGTTTGAATTCCTTCGCAAAAACTTGAGTAAATAGAGTCAAACAGCTGTTCATCTACTGAACAAATGAATTCACCCACTCTGTCTGAAGATTTTCTTCCCAATGTCATCATTTGTACTTTTAACATTTTTAAAATAATTTTATTTACCCCAAATGATGGATAGACACTGTCGCCTCTCTACTTAACCACACATATACCCACACAAACACACACAAATACACATTCACCCTTGACTCCACTCCAAAGTAATTTACAACTGGGATGGCTGCCATCTCTGAAATAGCCTCTTGGTTTGTTTGGAAGAGAAACAGCATACATACAGTAGCTGCAGCCAGAGGCTGCTTGTCTGTCAACAGTGAGCAAAACAAAGCAAATAATCTCTATTAATCATTTACAACTTATTCTCATCAATTATTTCCACATTCTGTCAAATAACATGCTCAGACATGAAGGTGCTGTGTCAACAATGGACTCACTACAGTTGCATATTCCTGAGAGCTTTGACAGGCCACCCCCCTAGCTGTGAGTATCAGTGTTAGCTAATCCACCCATAGGGGGTATTTATGTCTCTTTCTGAAACATATTTCTGCTGGCTACAATTCTGCTGAACCATTTCTTACATATTCTCCATCCTGCCAACCTTCAATCTTGCTTTCTTCCACAGGAATCACAAATGTGAAACCTGCTCTATCCACAGGGGGTGGGGGGGATTACAGAGGGTTTCATGCAGAAGAGAAATGTCTAATGCACTCATGTACCTTGCTTTTGCATTCTGACTGAAGCCTGTTAGTGTGTGTGCATGTGTGTGCGCTCTGAATGTGTCTTTGCGTGACATCCCAGAAATCTCCTTGTTGCTCCAAATAGCCCAGCAGAGCTGTACTGTACATTAACTGACAAAGTGTCAGGTAATGTACCTCGTCGTTGTTGCGGTGATGCCTTCAGAGAGCCCATGCAGCTCTAAAAATCATCTGTGTGGACTTTTTACTGTTTTACACCCTCTCATCTCACCACTGGGGTTCTCCAAAGCCATTGTAGTACCCATCACAATGACTGTACCACACCTTAAGAGCCTCTTTGGTGACAGAATCAGGACAGCTCCACCGTCAGCAGCATCAAAGCCACAGCGAGACGGAGATAGATTAATAAGTAAAGAAAAGCGTGACAGAACAAGAAAGGCGCCCAGATCACACAAAAGGCGGTAAAGTCACCTGGGGCCTGGAAAGGAGAAGAAGTTTTCAAACCTGTTTGTTTTTGTCGTGCTTGCTCAAAGAGTTCCTATGCATGAGCCTCCACCATCCCCGGAACAGCGGGAGCAGAGGAGGAGGGGTGACGGACTGCCACTGCCGAAGCTGCCATACAGAAGTTTGAAGAGCAAAAGAAGGCATGTGCTTACATCCGCATTCACCCAGCATGCCGCTGTTCATTATTCCACCAATCTGTCAGCTCCCAGTGCTGAATCATCGTGGTGGCTCAGGAGGAGGGCAAACAAGCCCTTTACAGTAATTTTTGATGTTTGAGGACATGAATGGCTCATTGATTTTAAGAGGGTATTTGAACAACATACATTGATATGCATGAGAAAAGACTTGAAGTGAGAAAGGATGAAGCTTTGTGCCTTGGAATGATAGTCTACCCAAGACGCTGGATTTGAAGTTTTCTTATGTTTTCGCCCTTTTGTCTTTTTTAACACTTCCTGTCATTTCTTCTACCATGGTGCCTCAGCTCTGCCTTTTCTTAGCATCTGAGGCTACATTCATTTTGTGGCTGGGGTCCTACTCCTAGTATCAGAGTAAAATGTCGCCGCAAGCTCAGACACTCTATTTCCCCTGCAGTCAATCACACTGAAGTTAAAGTCTTTAGAGGGATAAGGTTTTTTTTTTTGGTATCAAATATATCCTGCTTGCAGCAAGGGGATTATCAGATGCTCAGAAGTTTATGAGGCATCACTGTTTATCAGCTGCTATCTGGTGTTTAAATATAATCTTCATGATAGCCGAAAAACAGCTGTGAAATTTACAGAGCAGCGGTAAGGTCACCCTGCTGATGGGCTGTTGCTAACTGCTGCAGGAGTCGCTCGCCTTTCCCCGCATCTCGCCGGGGCGAGACCAATCAAAGCCTTAACCCACCCGGCCACTCGTGTCACAACAACCCGACACCCATCACGGTTTATTACCAAAGACACACAAAACAGAAGCAAGCTCATGGATGTACAAAATCACCCGCCGAAGCTCAGGCATTCGTGTGCCGTTATGGGCTGGGGATCGTAGCACATCATAGTCTGTGCCAAAACACACAAAACACTGCACTCCCACACTTAACTTTCCATGATCTTGCTTGACCCAGTAGTGAGGGAGAGGCGTAATGAAGCTAGCTCTGCTCCCTTACTAATCTGGTCTGACAGGTCCTGACTCTGAGAGTATGATTAATGTGAGCTGCAGCTGCAGCCGGACGCATTTAATGTCATCTGCAATATCACCCGCTCCAACAAATGAGGGACCAAATGTCATAAATTCCTGTGGCACGTTGTCCATATCCATTAGCAAACAATTTATTGCAGACGTGAGCGTGAATTTTGTTGTTATTTTCTTATGCGGGTCTTTCGAATCCATCAGTTAGCCGCTGAGCCCTGGAGTGCCACAGAAAGTCCGAGAGCGATAGCCAGTATCCAGCTGCCATGAATCATTGCTCTAGTATTCACTCATTAACCAGGTGGCGGTTTGAATTTGGGCTTTTCATAGGACCGGTGTGGTTTTCCCCCGAGGAAGCAGCGGGGAAGCAACCTGAGCATATGGGTTATGAGCATTCATACCAGAGTCAAATGTTAAGGGGGGGGTGGAGTCTGTTAACTTGTGTGCCCATGAGTAAAGACTGAGATTGGTCAGGAGCAACTTGTAATAAGAAGGGAAATGTCATTGGTCAAAGCGGCGATTAAGTCAAGGGTGCAGCAGACAGAAGCAGCTGTACTTGTCCCAGGATTCAAGAAATTCATCTGGTGTCATTAAAAAGCGAACACATGTATAAAGGAGTAATTCCCAAAGTTGGATCCAAGCTGTGAATGAGCAGATACATTTTTATTTGAGAGGAAAACTTCCTTATCTCACTCACCTGTGGCTGACCTTGGCACTTAATCTTCAAGTGTGATGTTGTCTTGTTTGCTTTTTCATTTTCTGAAATCCCACCCAGTGATCCAATCTTGATTATCTTACATTCACCGCCAAATAGCCCACCTTGATGTGTTTTGAAGAGTGTGAAACGTTGCTTTTCAATTCTACTTCTTGACATTAAATGGTTGACTCAGCACCGCTCTGAAAGTCAGAGTAAACAAAGGGGTTTGAGGCTCAAATGGATAAAGTAGCACAAATTGCAGCCGAATCAGTGTTGATGTTTCGCAGCGATGCCCTCAATCTGGCAAGCTGCTGCACCTCACGTAGACACCACTTGCCCCCCCACCCCCCCAAAACCAACTCAGCCTTAAAATATGTTGTCATTCGCTGCACGTTCCACGGTAGCATGCATCTTAATCTGAAGAGACGGTTCCATCTCAGCTTGCTCCCGATAACCTCGCTATTCATCGCTCCCCACGTACACCTTCAATGAAAATAGGGAAGCTCCCAGAAATAGAAATGAAAGAAGATGATTTCAGTGGCTGAATCATAGATTTACTGGAAACAACTTGAGAGAAGGAGAAAAAAGAGAGAGAGGGGAATAAAGAGAAGGGAGCAAGTTGTGATGAGGAGAAAGGAAATCTGAGGAAGCGCAGGGAGAAAAATAGCTTCGGTGTTTGGCTTTGTGGCGTATTAACTTCTTGGGGTTGGAAGTATTAGAGCTGAATCTTATTGCAAGCGCTACCTGTCTGGTTAAAAATACAAGGAAGCGGCCCCTCAGTATTTGTGCCGAGGTAAACAGAATGTTGCATCATGAAAATAGACTGGTTAAATACTCTACTTCCTCTATATCATCTTGTTTAAAAAGCAATCAGTCTGTTTCCCTGTTTTAAAAGACAAATCCTAAGGGAGCATGCGGAATTTGAGAGACAAATGAGGTTCAAATCGGAAATGAAATAGTCTAGAGGAAAGTAATGAGTGGATCCTGCTTTCCTGATGAGCTTTATGCTGCTGACAAATTACTGGTAGACTTAATATCGAGTGCTGATAGACTATGAGCTTCTAAGAAACCTTGTGGAGACTGAAGGCCTGTGGGCTCTTTTCAGTTTCTCTTTTGTGTCCTGGAACAAAAACATAATGCGGGCCAATAAAGACTGGCCTTGATTTAAATGTCATTACGCTGTGTTTTTGTTGCCATGGAAACCAGCATCAGTCAGACTTAGTTTGTGTCATGGCTTGTTGATTGTTTCAGATCTAAATAAGCCACAGGCTATATTTGAGTGTTACTGGCATTTTTTTCTCCTATACTGAAATATAATATATGACATATACGTATGTCTCTATGTCAAGAGTGATGTTGCCATATACAGTATGTCACCTATGTTATTATCACATGTATACAATACATCCTCTGAAATATGAAAATATAAGCTCATAACATATTGTATATAACATAACAAATAACCACAGTAAAATGTGTACATATATATATGTCTGATATCTGTACAATATAAGCATACATACATAAACATGCATATTTGTATGGGCTATATGTCAATATATGAAATTGTTCCAATTTCTAATAGGTTTCATATATATTTTTTACACATGTACTTTTATTTTACATGTACATATATGTCATATATGGAAATTCATTATATGTACATATATTACATTTGCATATAATGGGTAATTCAGCAGGGCTCTTAGTCAAATGAAGGCACACTGTGTTTGGTTAAGACTGAAAGAGGGGCAAATAAGAATAACAACAGCGACTCACCTTTCCTCATCGGTGGGGGTGACAGAGCAGTGAGATGTGTGGTTTTTGTCCTCAGGCTGCCAGAAATGTCAGCATCACACACCGGTGGTCACCGGCGGAGGTGGCAGGAGGGATGAGGGCAGAATGCTGATGAGGACGCTGGAAACAACACAACATCTGAGTCTCTATGCGGGCAAAGACTTAATCTTCTGCACATTCATGCCCCCAGAGCTACATGTGTAAACAGACTCATATGGCTGGACGCACACACATGGACGCATACAAGTAGTCACACTCCCACGGGTTCAAAGGTATAAATACACACACACACACACACATATGTCCATGAACAAATGCGTACAGTAGCCTCAGTCTGACATCTGAGGCTCCAGGAGCTGAGAACCGCCTGTCACCGAGCTGTTGTCAAGAGCAGCAGGAGCAGACAGAGCTGTCTGAGGGAGTTGACCTTTTGGCTGCACCTCTAACCTTTTGTGGATCACCTGCTCGGCTCAGCTACATCTCCGGGGAGCGTACGCTCTCTTAAACCGCTCACAATCCCTTGTTAGCCCGCTCAAAGAACACACTGTATTGCTGATGCAGTAGATAGACTTTATGGCTTATGAAGTATAGATAAATCAAATAAGGCAGCTCCAGGATACAAGAACTACCAGCACCATCTTAAATTTGATTACACCTCCAGGGATACCTCAGATGGAATAAATGCTTCAGAATATTCACATACTCAATATTTTTAAGCTGATATGCTGGTGGGTCATTACAAAATCATGTATGGGGCCGAACATTGTTAAAACTTTTTTCTTAAAATTCTACTTGGGATCACAAAGTTTCCAAAGATACCACATGTGCAATTGGGTAAAGAATAAAGGCGAAACCAGTGTGAGTCAAAGACAGGGGAGCAGAAGAGGATGTTGGGTGATGTAGTATAAAGACCGACACAGTCTTCATTAAACGGAGGGTTGGGTGGATGGATAGGTCCAGAACCTTGACATGACAGAGCGATGTTTATTTCTTGTTTCAAACCAATAGTTGTTTGTTTTATTCATGGCTCTTCCACAGCTTTAACCTTAATGTGTTTATTACTGCAACCATGGTGATGAAAGTCTTCTAACCTTAAGGAAGTACTTATTATAACCTAAGCAATAATCTTTTCCTGCACTTCACCAAGCTGTGACTGTTCTATGAGCTTTGCTGCGTGTTTATTATTGTAGCCATGATGATGGAGGTCCAGTACGTCACCACTGTCGGGCCGCTAGTTCAGGAGTTGCTCCTAAATGTCACATCAGAAGGTAGTCACTAATAGGTGGACCAGGGTCTGGTTCTGGACCCAGACGGCGTCCTATTCAGACCTGGACCCATAACCTATAAATTATTGAGAATTATTAAACATTGACGGAGCGCTTCTATTTTGATTAGTTGTTTTCTCTTGCCCTTACAGCACTGGTTTCTTGGCCCAGGAAACTCAGAGCAATTGCGTGCGCTGTAAATCATCTCATGTGACACTACTCACACAATCATTGCGGCTCAAGTCGGTGAGTGAGATACACACACAGGAGCAGATGAGATGAGAGACAATAGCCGGAGAAGTAGGTGGGGAAAGTGGGAGATATAAGAGGGGAAGAAGTAAAAACGGAGGTGTTGAAGCTGCTCAGTTGCTGGGTGTGTTCGACTGGTCATTATATAAATGGTTGAGACTGTTAAAATGTGACATGATGTTAAAAAAAAGAAGAAAAAGGGAAACTCAAACTACACTTTTTATTTAATTTTTCTAAAATGAAGCACTTTATTTTAAGATACACATTTTTCAAAAGCTCTCTTTTATGTACTTATTACTTATTACAGCCCTTATTTCCCTTGAAATGAGAAAAGAACATTTAATTATTATTAGAGTACTTATTATTTATAATCCCTCCAGCTCCAGTTCCGCACCGATGTTCTAGGCCTTTGCTTGAGGAAATCTTTTCTAACTGTACTTTTATTTTTTTTAATGGATTTTAATTGAATACCCCTGATCTTCATGGTCGCTCAGGCTGGAGAACTTGTTGCTTTGTGAAGATGTAAGAGATCTTGTAGAATCAATAATAACCCCTGATGATCTCTTCTGCTCAAGGTCTCACAACTGAAACTATACTTCAAATTTGCAAGGTGAATGAATGGAAACCCGTTTTCCAGTGGCTTCAATGCATCCCGGCACATCACAGGATATGTGTTCATTGTGTGCCCCGTCTCCCCCGCTTCCTCGCTACATTCATGTCAGCCTCATTGCCCGTGCTATTGCTGCCTTGTTGAGCTGTCTGTGTCCCTCTCGCCTGTCTCTCTCTCTCGCCTCACTCCATCTCCTTTTCTGGTAATAGATGCTGAGACCTATTGATTTTTATCCCAGCTACTTCTCACTGTGCTCTGCCTGCCTCTTTCACTTATGCTGTGAGCAGCGCTGAGGTTTTTTCAGGTCAATGAAGGAGGCTCAATTACACCGCGTATTGGATCTTAATTTTAAAAATTTAATTCACGAGGTGCGGCTGACATTGAAGCTCTTCCTCTACACCCACTGGAAGGATTTTCAAGGTTTTGTTGTGAGGTCTTGTATTAGTGCCCCTGCTGAGTTACTTCAAGGACTAGCTCCTTACTAAATGATAAGAGAGTTTGGAAATAACAGACCATTTGTCCCTTAAGCACCTCATAAAAAGCTTCTAATGTTGTTTTCTCCCCATTAATCCAAAAGTAGGTTTAAATCACCACAAATTGACACCCTTGAGCAAAAAGGTCCTAGCTGCTCTTTAGAAAATGATGTCTCTCCTCCTTTCCTCACTGCATGTGGTAATGAGGGGAAATTGAGCAAAATGTGTTTTTAATTAAAAAACAATAAAGCGGCCATATTTCATGCGTGTAATTCACTATGAGATTAACCCAAGATGCAATTGAGAGTCAACAAAGTCACAGATAACACATGAAACAAAAAGAGCAATGTGGTCCAGACATTAATCAGGCTGTCAAGGGGTGTCCAGATAATAATCAGAGACGGCGCACATCATGCCAGTGTCTAGTATCTAATTACTTGACAATCTCTGACTCTTGGACCCTGGGAGGCAAAGTGGATGAGGGCAGCACGAGCGCAGCCGCCCTGCTGCCTGACGCCTCTGGGTGCTGTGTTTGAACAGTATGATTTTTCTGGTGCACTTCAACTCAGTGATCATTACTCAGAATGAGAACAGATACCGCGGCCCGGCCAGGGACTATTGACAAGGGTTATTTTTACTCTGTGGTTTGGCTTGAGGGAAGGGATAATGATTATAACACATGTATTATTCTAAAAGGTTTTTCTTGTTGCCCTCTGCCCTGGATATGCAGCGGATCAGAGCTGGTTGTAAGGCTGTCCGGTATCCCACAGTTATTCAAAAAATAATTTGCACTACAGTGGCCAATCAGTCAGACTGTAGACCTACATGTAACTGCAACTGAAGAATCGGATTTTAATGTATTCTGAAGATTAAAAGCACAAAACTTCATTAAATACAATCTTTACAATTGTCCCCGCACAAAACACTGTGGAATTTAGTCATTTCACAAAAATACATGCAAGAGAGCAGTACATTAGATGCACTTTTTATTCCCATAAATGTTTTTTTTAGAATGAATTGAGCAATTAAACTTAAATTAAATAAAGACAACAATTAAATGACTTATGTTTATGCGCCAAGGCGTGAAGAAGTGACATTCAGCAAAGGCTGCCTGTGCATTCAGTTCCATGTAAAATGTTTGCTTCTGCTTGTGGAGTTGTCTCGAATCAAGAGGGGAATCCTCACTCTTTGATGAAAGTGGGTTGCCAAATAAAGTGAAATTCGATTTCAGCTTATATGAAGCAAGGACAGTAATATTCTCCCTCAGCAGGTGATTCAGGCACGACATGTATCCCACAATTCACTGCAATCCAAGGTTGCACAAAATTGGAGCCTTAGGATTTTACAGTAACGCTAACCTACAAATCTAATGTGATGTAATAATAATGTAACAGGCAAGCTTATTATTTGCCCTTATCTAACGATTAAGAGGAGCAGCACCATGTCTTAGATTTGTTCAAAGATAATATTTGTCAAGGAAAAAATGACTACAAGGGAACAAGCTACTGAGAAGAATTAAAATTTACTGAACTCAAGTAGTATAGAGAAATAATGTGATCTTCAACTTTATAATTCAAAGAAGGAACAACGGTAAAATTTAAACATTGATGAATTATTTTTCCTGTGAACTGATAATAGCATTCAAGAAATTCTAGTTCAAGCTACCCAGAGTTTTCTTGTTACATTCAGTGTTTCACACCAAAACATATTGTGTGCATCCTTGAGGGCTAACAAATAATTTGAATAGATTATTAAATAGAAATAGATAAATAGATCATTTTAAAACATGTTCAGACTAAATGCGTGTGTTTTTTTTTTGGGGGGGGGGGGGGGGGGGGTTTTGGTTATTTAAAAACCTGCATGGCTTACATCATGTCTTAGTCGTCCCACCTTTTGCTGATGCATTTCTGCCAACAGTCTTCAAACCATCAGTAGTAAAGTGCATTTGACACCCATGTGAGTCCTTGTTGGCGCGATAGCAAGGACAAAACAGGGACCCACCCACCAAAACATTGCTCCAAATCTCCAATTAAATAAAATGTATTACTCAAAAGAGTGACAAATTTATGTTTTTTTTTTTGTTGTTTTTTTTTTAATTAACAACAAATCTTGCAACAGTGTGGCTCATTTATGTTTGTTTTAATAGTGTTTGGACAAAAATGGAGCTCTATGGCACAGAGGAATGAGCTTTATCAGGCTTGGGCTGCACAGACAAAACTTGTTAATAGGATTAATTAATTGTTTTGATTGTATGGTTTTGCTCCTTTCACTGGATTTGTTGAAACATACGTGTACAAGAAACACCACTGTTTATAAAATAAACCCCATAACCAATATCTTTGATTCAACATGTGGTGTGATCATTCATTTCTGGTTGTGCGTTTAACACCAGTGGACACACACAAGACCAAAGGCATAAAACACATCTCTCCGTCCCTGCTGCCTCTTTCTATTTCATAAGGACACACAAGGACAAAAGCACGCACCCACACACGCCCACACACACACACACACACACGTACCCCTCTTGTTATCAGGCTACACTACAGTGGCTGGCAGAGTGAGTGATAGGTCTGTGTTTGTGTGTGTGTGTTTGTGTGTGTGTGTGTGTGTGTGTGTGTGTGTGTGTGTGTGTGTGTGTGTGCGTGTTTGTGTGTGTTTTCGCTCAATGTCTCTTGCTCAGGCAGTTGGCCACAGCAATTTTGCAGGAGTGAACAGTGACCTTTGACTCCATTACAGCTGATTGGATTGGTCCCCCCCCCCCCCTTCCACCCCCTCCTCCTCCCACGGCTGGCCGGCTGCCCAGCACTACACCCTATAGTGACACAGCCAGGGCCACACACTGCCTTCAGTCCCTTCTACTTACTCCCTCCCTCCTTCTCTCCCCCGCTCCCCTCTATCCATCCATGTATCCATCTACCTCACCGTCCCGCCGTAGCTCCATCCCGCTCCCATTCATCCATCTCTGCCTCTCTCTTTCTTCTCCCCGGCTACTCTTTCTTTCCTCCCTACAAATCATCCTGGATGCCTCTTAGACTTCTTCTTTTCCTCCCTCTATGATATATCTCTCCTCTTCATTCATCCATATCTGTCTTTAACCACTTCCTCACGTCCACCTTTTCTCAAACCCACCACATGGCCAAAAGTATGTGGATGGGATGTGTATGTGATTGCTGAACATCTCATATCAAAAACATGGGCAATGTTGGGCAATGTGACTGTTTTCCACAATATATTTGGCACTTGGCTGTAAAGATTTGCTCCCATTGAGCCACAGGAGCATTACTGAGGCTGAACACTGATGCTGAGCGATAAGGCCTGGATTACTCCAAAGGTGTCAAATGGGGTTGAGGTCAGGGCTGTGCGCAAGCCTGTGAAAGGGTGGCTGCAGATCAGTCGGTAGAGCAGGTTGTGTGGTTTAATCCCTGGCTCCATGTGTGTCCTTGAGCAGGTCAGTGAACTACAAATTGCTTCTGAGTAAATGTACTATATGTAGAAAAAAGTTCTTGCATTTTGTAGCCCGGACGCTGACACGTCAAAACAGAAATGGGCTTTCCCCAAGCTGTCTTCAAAGTTGCTAAAATGTCATTGTATGGAGTCGTA
Organism: Seriola aureovittata; assembly: GCF_021018895.1. Taxonomy (NCBI): domain Eukaryota; kingdom Metazoa; phylum Chordata; class Actinopteri; order Carangiformes; family Carangidae; genus Seriola; species Seriola aureovittata. Next base: position 16,317,300 of record NC_079382.1, on the reverse strand, counting down.
TTAAAGTCTGAGAGCATCTAAAGCTTCAGTAATGAGACAAACCTCTGAGTGAAACTGAATATATGGGGAGGGTATAATAAAATGAGTTTTAAAGAGAGATTGAAATCAATAAAATTGGATTGGATCACTTGAAATTATGGAGCAATATAAAGCTGTAGTAAGTTGTTGGAGCTTAGAGGACTGTTAGCTTCATCACACTCCCTCCCTCACCTGTGTTGTCACCTCTGGGGGCAGAGGATGACTGATGAATACATGTGACAGCAACCAAAGACAAGAACGATTTCATATACAGTACAGTACAGTCTGCTGAGGTTAGCTCATCACCCTGTATCACGTTTGATTGGATAAATATATGTATAAAGATTTTAATATTGTACAGGAAAATAAAGAGGGATTTTGATGTTAAAATGTTTTATTTTTTATTTTACATGTTTTCATATATTATACCAAGAGATAACTGAATAATTAATTCAGGGATAAAGGATAAGAGTTTGGGAAATGTATTTATTTTAATGTCATTTATGTTCATTGGAACTAAGGGGCTGAGCTCAAATCATGAGAAAATGACGCCAAAAATATGTGGACAGAGCTGTCCATATACTTTTGGCCACATAGTCTCTTACCTTCCTCTCAACCCACCTCTCTCTGTGTCCTCTTAGCTCCCTTCTTTCTTCATCCTATTATTACTCTTTCTTTCTATCTCTCCATCCTTTATTACCCCCTCCTCCACTTCCTGTCTTCCTTCCTCTATATATCTATCTCTCTCAATTATCACCTGATCTCTCTCTCCCTTCCTCTCTCTCTCTCTCTCTCTCTGTCGGTTCCAACTCATAGCCCAGAGCTTTGCTTCCTGGTTAAGGTCACTGTCAGCTTACATTTATTGTGGCTCAGTAAATCCATCACCTGAGCTGCGTCCATGTGTTCCGGCACACAGTGCTGCCGTCAGGTGAGCCGTGCGACAGACAGACTACGTCCAACATGGCAGCATTTCAGGTTTGCACTCATGCATTTTGTTAAAGGGTTTTGAAGGAGCAAAAAAAAAGTGTTGGAGAGTTCTCGAGTGTGACCATGGATGTGGTATTTTGTTTTTAAAGAAAATGATAATGAAAATACTGGACCAGTGTAGCATGTTAGCATGCTAACATTTGCTAATTAGCAAAACACTTAATACAAACTACAGAGGCTGATGGGAATGTCATTAGTTTTCAAGTATTGGTGGTGCTAGATGAAAGGTCAGGGGATCACCAAAGTCAGTAGGATCCCCTGGACCCTGTGAATGTCTGCGCAAAATTTCATGGCGATCCATCATGTAGTTTTTGAGGTATCTGAGTCTGGACCAAAGCGGACTGACTGACGGACTGACATTTCTTTGGGAAATAACAACAATAAAATCTGGACATTTCTTTGATCCAGCACTGCGTCCTTTCCAGGTAGAATATGAGCTGACTGTACAGCAGGCATGTGATTACAGCAAGATCCAACAACAATGATGTGATATTGTTGTTGCGTTGCGCTTTTAGCAGTGCAATCACAGATACCCTTAAGGTAGAAAGTAAAACAGTTCTTGGTTTTCAAGGCTGTTCATCACTTATTGACACTGCTGGTGCAGCAAGCAGATGCTCTTCTGGAAACATAAGAGTTCATCTGTTTTCATTGTCAGAGCTCTCTACCTTCTTCCACAAATACCACTGCACCGCTGCCTAAAATACATTCATTAAATTACTGAAAAACTATTTATTCCTTTAGCTTGTTTGGAAATGTGCATAAATATAAGGGCCGAGCGCACCTCACCTTCAATGGTGTTGGTATGTGAAGTTTCTACAAAGTAAACATGAAAAGGAGAATGGAAATCTACTTTTAGAAAGTGCTTCATGTATACAGACTCTAAATAAATTACAGAGGAGGCTCTGTCATTGTGTGGAATACATTTTAAATTAAAGTTTTATTGACCCTGACGCTGCTGCATATAAAAACAAACACACTCACATAGGACACAAGCTCACATAAAATCTGTCGAATTAATTCAACCCTGCATCAACCAGTTGGTGACTTTAAGTGGGATAATTGTGATGGTTTAGCAGCCTGTATGGGAATGTGATTGAAAGCTTACCTCTGCCAGTGTTTACTTACATTATTGTGTATACTATACATCCATATTCATACATTTGGGCTGTGCTTTTGTTTTAGGGCGTGAAGTGCAAGATAAATATGGCTGTATAGAACTGAATTTATGTATGTGTGTTAATGGAGCTGTAAAAGGTAACCAGGCGTTGAGGTTGTGACACTGCTTTCTGCTTCTTTATGTCCTCAAACCGTGATTTTGATGTATTATTCAACAGTGAATTTAGGTAAACGATTACAAATCTGTGTGGGTGTACGAAGCGCACTTGTGTATGTGTGTCAGGATCTATCATTCAACACTTGTTTCAAATATAGCGTTTCACAATACGTCTGTGCACACATGCATGTGCGTCCTTGTTTGTGTTTAATGGGTTATAATAAACCGCACAAAAGTCAGCCTTGAGTTCATCAATTGTAGCCCGTGGCTACAAGGGCACCGTTAATGAACCAGGAAGTTTGCTGCTATTACTGAAATTAAAAACGCAGCGTGATCTACATGGTAATGAAAGTGTTAGCCGATCTTTGACACGGCTCCAAATGGACAGAAAACAAATATCAATTAGCTCCTTTAATCCTTTGATGTGTTTCATATTCCGAAGCAGTCGGGACGGGGGGGGAGGGAGCTCGTCCACTTTGGCCCAGCAAACCCTTTGTTGAGGGGATAATAGCCATGATAATGAAGCACTAATGGACAGATGAGGGATTTTTTTTAGATAACTGTCTGGGGATGGTGTTTTTGCTTTTTAATGATAATGATTTTGTGTTATATTGCACTTGCTGGGAGAAACCAGGTTACACAGGTAATTAGAGAATGAGTTGACATGCAGTGTATTATCTGGTTACTGTAAATTGATATAAATGGAGCAGGTCAGTAATCACATTTCTTCCTAACCCCCATCCAAAATACGGTTGGGGGTTGGGAAGAAATCTGATTATTGACCTTTCTGATTGATTTAACTGACTTTTGATTTATTTAATTTGGTGTGTGTGTGTGTGTGTGTGTGTGTGTGTGTGTGTGTGTGTGTGTGTGTGTGTGTGTGTGTTGTTATTGCAGTGAGGAGTTTGTAATTGATGACAGGATTCCTCAAGTCTGGAAGGTTATCATGTCAGAAACATGTGATTGGCCAGCGCAGTGCCTCACCAGATGATGAAACGTGGTGGCAAAAAAGTTGAACCAGGTTAAAAAAAATTTTAACGACCCTGCTACATGTCAGCACCGCCGCTCCATCACCTCACTGGCTCCATTCAAATGCATTTCTGAGACCCATGTTGGTTACTTGTTATTGTTTTAAATAAGAGGCTGGATCGCCATGTGATCTTGTCTCTTCCTTCATCCATCTGATCTGCTGCTGTCTCAGCCCTTCCCTGTGTTGTTTGTCGTGGACAGGTGTACATGTAGAACGCAGATTAGAAACCCATACACATGGCCAAGAAATCGATGTTCTCCATGAGAGATCTAGCTTGGGAAATCAGGTTTCTCAAATCGCCAACTCCAATTAAAGTAACCAGAACTCTTGCTGACATGATGTTTAAGAAATCAGCTCGCCGACCTGGTTACTTAAGTGCATGTAAACACAGAGTTTTTTTTTTTCTTCTTTAACAGGAGAGCAGCTGAATCAGAATCAGGTCCTCATAGCAAAATGAGGTGGTCCGCTGAGTGAATAAGAGACTTAAAAAGCTGTGAATCAAAAGGAAAATTGGCCTTGGAAATGTCTGTGCAGTGTGAGGGGGTGTCTGAATGTTTTTAGAGTTTGCTTAACTATTCGCAAACAGCCGGAACCGCTTTAAGAGCAATGGTTTAAAAAAACAACAACAACAACAAAAAAAGAAAAAAAAAGTGTTTGCCCACATTTTCTATAAGAGCCTTTGTCTGTGTTTTTACACAAGTGTTTGCTCTCTGGTGAGTGTAGAGTAAGTGTGGAGGTTATCTCCAGCTTCTTTTGAGTTTGCCCTACAGTCTTTGACAAAACCCTGACTGAGCTTTGATCACTTCCCTGCTCTCTGCTATCCCACCTTTCTTTTGTTTTCCTCTGTCTCTCTCTCTCCTTTCTGTCTTTCTCCCTCCCCTGCTTTATCTTGATCCGCCCTTCCTCAACCTTTTTGCTTCCTCGCTTTTCTTTCCCTCCCCTTTCTGCACTTATTCTCTGTGGTGGATGCGCGTGAGAGAGAGAGTGAGAGAGAGAGAGAGACATCCGTCTAGAAATCAAAAGTGCAGGGTGTTGCGTCTCCACATGAATTCCTACACACCTTGTAATTGCTGTCAGCGAGCCCTCCGACAACTCACTTAATTGCCTGCCATCCAATTTATGGTGAGATTGGGGAGGTGATGGGAGATTGAGCAAAAAAAGAGAAGAAAAAAAAATGCAAAGAGATTTGACAAAAGGAGTAAGAAGGGCAGGGGAGGTGGAGCCCAAAAAGATGTGGTTGCTAAGCACTGAAAAGAAGAGCTGTTAGTCCATTGTGTCCAAGTGCAGATGAACAGAAAGAGTGAATAATGTTTTGTAGAAGTGCAGATTTTTATGGCGTGGAGCAGAGTTATTTCCCCCACACGCAGAGAAGAGAATCTCAGGATGGACCTGCAATTAGTGCAGCGCTCATTAATATTAGTGACTTGCTTGGAATGAGGGTGCTGAGGTAATGATTCTAGGTGGGAGGATTGCTCAGAAGCTGCCATTGTTCACACAGTCGTTCTGCTACACTGTAATCGTATAAGTGCTGTCGTTAACGCTCCATTGAGCTATATAATGTCTTTATATAGGTTCTTTTTTTTGCTACTGCAACCCCTTAAGATAAAGCTATGTAGCAGAATAAGATGAGAGTACAGCTGTAGGTTGCACGGGCTTTTGACTGTCAGCTCTTGTTTCACATCTGCAGGTAATTCTAACAACAAGGCTTAAAATACCACGGGCTGGAGAGGGATGCTGAGAGAGAAAGAGAGGGAGACCTTTGCACTGGTGCTGTAGTGTGTCGGCGCTCTACCAGAAAGGTAGGAATGATGAATAAACAAAAACAGTGATCACCAGTCAGTGCTGGACTCACAGACTAGTCCTCTCAAGGGATGTAGCCCCGCTGATACACCAGCAGAGCCGGGGCAAAGTGGGGTGGGGGTGGGGTATAAAACTAGCAGTGGTACACCTCCACCGACCAGCCAAGTTTCAGTTCACATCCATGTCTGCCCAGATATATGTGGTGAAGAGTTTGAAGGAATTTATTAAAAAAGTATTAGGTGTATTTGGTCATAATTGCCGTAAGAATTATTGAGCTATGGACAAAAACTTATTTTGTGAGTTGACGTTGACCTTTGACCTTTGACCACCAAATTCTAATCAGTTAATCCTTGAGTCCAAGTGGACGTTTGCGCCACATGTAATGAAGTGCCCTCTAGGTGTTCCTTATATATCGTTTGTGAGACGGACATGAAACCACAGTGACCTTGACCTTTGACCACTAAATTCTAATCAGTTCTTCCGTGAGTTGTTTGTGCCAAATTTGAAGAAATCCCCTCAAGGCGTTCCTGAGATATCATGACGTATGGACGTGCGGATGGATGGATGGATGGACAACCTGAAAACATTATGCCTCCACCCACGGCTGTCATCGGCGTGGGTGGAGGCATAAAAAGGCTGCTGTGTAGTCACGTATTCCCAGCTTTTTACTGTAGGCTCCTACTGAACCCCTGTTATTGCCAGAAAACTGGAGAAACAAATCAAAATGCATCCTTTGTTGTTTGGTCCTGTTATTTTCTGCTTGTCAAAGCCGAGTAGACTTTTACAGACTTTGCCTTTCTCTGATGTCAACAGTTTTGAGAAGTGATAACTTTGCAACGCAAACAACCACAGAGTCAGGCTGCTAGCAACAACTGTGAGATCCAGCTGCAACTGTTGGTTTATTGTTCTGTAATCGATTTTCACACACACACATATTGTACATGCAACACTATGCACAATATGTATATAGTGTGTATTGTACATGTTCAAAAGTTGCATAATGTTCCATCCACAGAAAGTGAAAGAACCAAACCTTAGTTAAAAACATATTTCTATAACAGACAGGATTTTATACCTTATTTTACCCATTTTATAATAATATTTAATGATTCACTCCCATTTTAATGTACTGTTGGTGCTGTTTGCTGTTAATACAAGCTCAACTTTCCTGAGTGTTTACCGGTCGTCTTGATAAAAGAAGTGCAAGAACAGTTTTTCTGTCAGAAAAAGACACTCGAGTAGAAGACTGATACATAAACATGTAGGATGGTGCTATTAATGGTCGAAGAGAAATTCACCAATCGCTAATGATGTCCGTGCCAATGTTAAGGTAAATTATTTATTGGCCAGTGGAGCAGAATGACTTATGAAACTCATGTTTGTAATACTTTGAAAAGTTTATGTTATTGTCCTTTCATGGAAATGTGTGTGTATATACATGCGTGGCACTGCTGCATGAGATGACTGTTGTGTTGGTGGAATTAGTGCTGTAAGCTGTTGTCGTACAGGTAATATCACCCCCTTCAGTGTTTTTACTTGGCCATTACTGTGATTGCCGGCTTTTATCTACGACTCAGTAAACACACATAAGTATCCACAGTCAACCTGCAGGCAGAAACATGAGCACAGACACTGCTCCACTTGTAAACTGTACATGCATGTACAGTTTAGTCCATATGCACACATTAGGGACATACAAGCAAATACACCCTTATTGACAGCAAACATGAACTCCCACACACAAAACACGCTGCACTGATCCTTTCTTATAATGCAAGTTCATCACCAGAGTCGGGCTGAGGCAGAGTAGAGGGAGAGAAAAACAGCCAGAGCCAGACCTCAATAAACCGAGCGTTGTTCCTGAGGATAAAGTGACCAATCCCTGCAGTCCACAAAATGAGTCTCCCCTCTGGGCGCTAGCTTCAGCTTTGATTAATATTCATGAGAACGTGGCTGGTATGAGGGTGTGGGGGGATGTTTACTCTGGTGAGGAGTCGGAGAGAAGGTGCCACTGTATCAGATGGCAGCTGGATGCGGAGGTGGTCGGATAGCTGTGTCTGTGTGTGTGTGTGTGTTTGTGTGTGTTTGTATTTCTCCCTCTGGGGACTGTGACAGGAGAGACCAAAGATAGATGAAGAAGTTGTTGCTGTGGGGACAGGTGACATATGGATCAGCCAGAGAGTCAGAACACAGGGGTCAGAAGTCACACATATAAGCTGTAAGGATGCGGGTGAGTGCCACTGTGGGTGTTTGTGCTCTTGTGAATTGGACTGTGGTGGATGGGGTGGCTTGTAATTTACCTTAGGCTCACACTGATCCCTGTCCAGGAAAAAAAAGTAGGTAAGGAAAGAGGTATAATATCATGCTGGTGTATTTCATAAGCAGAATGTCTTTAAAGCTGCACAAGGCGAGATTGCTTTTATGGCATTTCGCCTTTGTTTGACATTTAGCTGAAGTGAGGACCAGGAAATGTAGCAAGAGGATAACGACATCCTTGATGGACTTTACAAGTTAAATGGTTTGTATCTTAAAGGCAACACACAACGGCTGTGTTATGGTGTGTGTCACAATAACCCCACCTGTTGTTTTCCATGTAAGGCCACACACCTGCAGTGTCAAGACACTGCATCAAGAAACACTTTATTACATTTTATTACATTCTCTGACGACCTTGCGCGCTTCCTCTGTCTCGATGGCATCAAATGACAGAACACGAAGTGTGTCCTTTAAACTGCAGACACCAGAACACCCGCAGAGGGAGAGCTTCTGAAAAAAATACAACCACAATTACAACATGCATCCAAAGATTATGGTAACCTAGCCTAAGTTATTAGATAATATGTATATCATATTAAGCTGTTTTGTAATTTGAGGGATGTTGTAATGCTTAAACCTCCACTTAGTAAACACATACGTTTTAACTAAGCTAAGTTTAAACTCATGAAGAGCCAATGTAACTATGGCCCTGGCATTATGGGCAAAAGCTGATGTTGTGACATGTTTTGGCAACATGTCACAGCATCATCATTAGTTGTTTGCAGCCGCCCTGATGTGTGAGAATCCTCCTTCTTTAGCATGTGTGATCACGGACACTGAATGTTGCAGCAGGCTAGGCTGCAGGCTACGCACCAACTGTGTTGACAAAAAGCAAGTCACAGTTGATAAGAGCTTTTCTGCGATGTGGACACCTCGCTGCACGCTGGGATGAGCTTGGAGGGCTCAGGGCATCAAATTGTCTTGAGGAATCCACCATCACTATCGGCCGAAAATAAATTCTGGGCACTTTTCTAGATGACAACATTTAAACTGTCTGCAGGAAGTGAGTGCTACATTACCACCTCTACCAGGCAGTACAAGACGAGCTTGAAGAAATGTGGGGTTTCCAGTTGCTGAGACTTGGTGTAAAAGCTGGAGTGCTAAGATTTAAATGTGTTATTTTAAAGATTTATGATGACTGTATTACCTGCTGTACTAGTGTGTTTTTTTTGTGGTTGCCTCCATGTAATGCTCACCAAGTTTAGTTCAATATTACATTTTTTCTTCTAGTCGGTAGAGGATGAATGGAGGCAGCTGGAGGGATGGAGAGAAAGGAGGGTGGGTGGTAAATAGAAGAAATGGCGGCGGTAGAGTTTGAGCAGCAAAGACAGTCAGGATTATGATGGATCAAAGAATATTGTTCTAGGCAACACAAAGAATCAGACTAGTGGGACAAAGGCAGAGACTGAGAAAGACCTCCAAAATTTCAACACAAGGGCAACAAGTTTCAAAGATTTATTCAGAAGAACATCTATTTAAATCGTGGCAGACGGAAGGCATTGTAAGAACAGCGCTTTACTGCTAATAGTAAAAGTGTGTGTGTTTTGGCAGGGGAACAGGTGCAGACAACTGAATGCAGATGCTACCAGCTGCAGCTCTGGGATAGACGCCCTTATCCCCAGAAACCACTGGAAAGAGAGGGAGCTTTAACGGATGGGGGGGTAAAAATAGTAATGGCACTGAAACAGAGAGCGATCGACGCTGCCAATATCAGCTCGCAGTCCTGTGGAGAGAACACAAAAACCAAACTGGCACAGCTGCCAGCACTGTCTCGTGTCCCGGGAGTCTACAGCATCTTAACTTCACAATCAACTTGGACAGGTTTTTCAATTTGTTTTAGTCAGTGCTTTAATTAAGTATACTCTGTCAGAGATGTGCCTAACTTTAGACACCTGCTCAAGACCAAATTCTATTTCGGTTTCAATCAAAATCAATAAAATCACTCTTCAGCTTTTATCCGTCCAACAGTTTGGTTTTCCTTACAATGACCATTACAGCCTCACAGAGACACTAACATGTCTGATCATGATAATTATTTTTAAAAAAGCATATGTGAATTTATAACATGTAATGCATAATTTAAGTGGTCTTCAAGCGCCATGCCACACGCAATAATTTCAAATGATACAGGCACATGACATCACATGCTGTTTCACACATGAAATACAGTAAATCCACATGTGAAGACTTTCATCTGTCCAATTTTTGACAAGGAATATGCCTGTGACAGCTCATGGGGAAATGCTTTTTAATAAATTCTGTCTCTGATTAAACATGCAACAAAGTCTCATGCCAGATTGAAATAGAAATACCTGACCTCCTGAGGGCCCACCTGATTAAATAAAGGTTACATTGGTAGAATAGAAACTAACAAGATTAAAGCCTCCCACTGGGAATTCCTCTTTGTTCTTGTAACCTGATGTCAGTAATGTAAAACATAAAAGAGTCTGGTCTCGTATATATATTTTTTCTTTTTCTTGTCAAGATGTCAAGTGTGCTCGTGGTGGTGCAGCTTACGAAGAACTATGGTCTTATGTCTGTGGCCGTGTCGAGACCGGTCTGAGGTCAGGGCGATATTGTCATAGCACTGACTTCTTAGTTTGATTACGCCTGGCACGACTGAATGGAGAGCGTATTGACTGAGAATGTGGATGGGCAATCTTAGATATTTATGGCCACACCTCACTCATGCATTCCTGATGCTGTGGAGGAGGCCAGAGACAGATTGTTCGGTGAATTGTCTCGACTCTATGTGAATATATTTTTGTGAGACTCAGTGTGTGTGCGTTGCATTCTGTATGTAAACGAAAGAACTAAATGTGATGGGGGTGTATTTCCGTCCCCTCGGGGAAGGGTCAGAGGTTATGCTCGGTTGGTTTGTCTATATATGTGGGTTTTGGCAACTCCATCGCCTCCATTATACGTTTGTATACTGATAACCTGCCTTGCAAAATAAGATTTGGAGGAAACGTAATTACTGTCTGAGATAAGTTCACTGGTTATGTTTTTTTCCACTCCAGAAAGTGTGAGATTGTGAAGTGGTGGTGGAGTTGGGGGAGGGGGGTGGAGGGTGGGGGTCCTTGGTTGTACAGTGCACAAGGTTTCAATACCAGAAGCTTGGGCTCACATCCTGCATCTGACATTACATGTTGTGCTTCTAGGCTGTGCTTCTGAGTTTCCTGAACATTTACTGTTGACTAGCACTGAAACAATTAATTGATTTGTCAGTCAACAGAACTTTACTCTGCATTACTTTGATGAATGTTTAAGTACACGATCAAGGCCAGGCAAGACAAGTTGTGTTTGTACAGCACATTTCATACGCTGGAAAAAACAAATATACAAATGTGCTTCACATGAAGATGAAGAAGAGAAAGAACAAGAGGAGAGAAAATAAAGTAGAGAGAGTATTACTGTAATAATGACAATTGCAAACTACATCAAGCGTACAGGAATACCTACATATTGTTGTAGTACATTTTCACCAAAATATACTATGCATTATAAATATACTGAATGTTAAACTTATGTAATCCAATGGAATAGCTATACTCACAACTGAGGTTAGATTTGTATGTGAACCAGCCTTTACTGAAGTAGGACTGTTATAGAATGGAACCTGGAGGGAATAAAGTTTTTTAAAAAATGGTCTGAACGCTCCGGGAGCAACGTTGTTGGAGTAGCAGCTGTAGCGAGGCCCAGGGTGAGGACAGACGAGAGCATTAGGTTTAGGGTAAACAACAGGCTTCTGGACACCTGGCCCTACTATGACACCCTACTACGATACCACATGGGGCTGGACACCATTGTTCCCAAGGCGTTGATAGGTTCACTTTAGAAAATAGGTGGAGAATCCCCCCTAAGAAGGAACTACTGTATATATGATTGTGCACAGGCACTCTGTCTTTAGTTCGGGTCTGGATCTGATCTCGCTTTTGTTCTTGTGAAAGAATAAATTCTATTGCATTGGACTCTCATCACTCTGATCATCTCCAGTGACTTTTTTTGACTTCAGTAAAAGTGCGGTTTTGTAGAAAGTTAAGTGTTGATGAAGAGGTCTAGACTTAGACTCTGGCCCGGACCTGGACCTTTTTTCCTCCAACAATATGCTGTAAATTATTCAGTTCCAAAGGATATATTGTTATATATTGATATTATTTAAAAGCAACAGAAATAAGAAATGTTTTAAAGAAAAATGTCAACCTCCCAGTTTCTGAGATGTGAGGATTTGTCAGTTTTTTTTTACCAATGTAGACTGAATGTATTTAGACTATTGGACGGACAAAACAAACAAACTGAGGACTTCATCTTGGTCTCTGGAAGCATTTTATGGGCAAACAATGAAACAATAAATCAAAAAAAAAAGTGAAAAAAATGAAAGTAATTGTTATTTGCAGCCCTAAAGGGAAGATTTTGTCGATAAGTTAATAACTATTTATTTCAATATGTGATGTGTATTTGAATTAGCTGGTGTCACATCTGCTTCTCTGATGCACCAGAACAAATCTGAGCAAGCTTTAGTTGTAGACTCTGAGCACACAGAAAAAAATCTCATGAAACTTCACCTATTTAAAGTGCTGGGGGAGGCCAGGGAGGTGGAGGGAGTTTCATTGTAAGCAGCGGGTACTGTAGGAGCAGTGAAGAGCAGTGTGAGTGTTAGAGTGAGCAGAACAAATGGGCATGTGAATGGTTTTGCAGATGCATTTACTATAAACGTGTGTGTGTGTAAGTGTGTTGGGCTGTTATGTGTAAATTGCATAATATGTGTATGTTTGAACGAGGCACTCCAGTTTGCCAGTCATAAGTCATTGTCATGTTGCGTGGCGTTGAAAATAGCTTTAGAAAATAGAGGAGGGAAACATGCACCCCTGTTATTTTGTCAGTGTCAGTTGTTCGGTGCAGTGACAGGGATAGGTTGGGGAGGGGGGTTGAGGAAGAAGGCGGAGGGCGGGTGGGTGGTTGGACCTTGAATCCAAGCAAGCAAGAGACCGGACCCAGTCGAGCAACGGGATGGCAAGGCAGGCGAAAATAAACAGCAGGCCTGAAGAATCAATTCAGCGTGCCTGTCAGAGGACTGTCAAACTCCCCTCCATGATGGACAGTCTGGATGTTCACAGTCTATTTGCCGCCAGGCTGTGGAGCGGTGAGTAAGTGAACCGTGCCGGGCTGAGCACAGACAATATGAAGAGGGAGTGTAGAGCAATATCTGCTGTTGCCATGCTAGATCAGCATAAACGTCAAGGCCACTCTGGCATGGCCTGAGGGGTCTTCTGGGGAGAGCTACGTGTGTGTGTGCCTGTAGGTGGCTTTCTATGTGCGTGTGTTTGCAGTGTGATGCATAATTGTCAGTGTGTGGTTGTAAGGTTGAACTGTGAACATAAATCAAGCTTGAAATCTTAATTAGCTCAATCCATTTACCTATGTTTGATTTGTTTTCACGGTGGATTTATATATACACGCATACGTATATATATATATATATATATATATATATATATATATATACACATATACACATATATACACACCTACAAGAGCAGCTGAGATTAATTCACAGAAAATCCAAGATAGTGACGCTGCAGCAAGTAATTAACAGCCGGTTTCTGTTCTCAAAATAATGCCAAACAACCAAAAAACAAACAGTATTGTCTGTAATTATTCATAATTATCACCCATGTGGTAGCCATGCTGTGCCACCCATAATGATAACAATGTTCTTTTAAAACTGTGTCTGCAGCTTCATAATGGAATTCACCCAAGTGCCGGTGCCAGATGATATCCTTCCTCAAGTTGTGTATTCCAGTTTTATCCCTTGAGCTGGACTTGTCATCACAGCTCAGTGGTGAGTGGATTTCAATTTAGACTTTTATAGACGAAACCTTTAACGTCAGCCTCTTGCTGAAGGTTGATAATATAAGCATGGTCACATTTTTCCTTTGTTTTGTTCACTTTACTTTCAAACTGAAAGGCTTTTTTAGTGGCAATTCATGCCAGTGTCCTGTCAATATGTCATTGATAGCTATGATTAATAATTAGTGCAGGATTTGTAAAATGATAGTATCTGTTTGTAACCGTATTGTCTTTTGTTGAAAACATCTGCATGCAGTAACTGATTGATAACGTCTCGCTACGTCTTCATAACTAACAGCTGCTTCTCTTAACACATAAAACGCTGACATGAAGACATGAAAAAAAAAAGTTTTTCATTCATGATGATGAAATCTGGAGTCACAATGAAAAACTCTTTGTTCTAAAACATCACAAACCTGCAATCCAAACTTTGTTGCAGACGACCTGTGTTACCTGGGTAATGACACATTCCTGCGCACTGATTAAAATCCCTTTTTTTCTATTGGCAGAAATGGGGAATCTTCCTCAAAGATCTTGCATGGTATCCATGGTGTTTCAGTTATTTTGGCTAATTGGATCCCTCTGGAGGATTGTGCTGTGTGTATACAGGAATGAAATGTAATGTGAAATATGTTATGGATGTTAGAGATGGGAAAGATTCCCATGTGTGTGACCTTTGTCTGTTTGGGTCATCGGACAACTCAGGATGGTTGTATGATTATAAAGCTGTTAAAAATATCCATTCAAAATGTGGCTCAACATTCATTATAGGAGCCGTGAGTGAGATTTGCTATTGCTACATATCCAACGTTAGCATTAACAACGGTTTGCTTACCAGTTTACTCACCAAGAGCTGTCTCCAGCGGTGGAAAGCAATGTCAATGTTAACTCTTGTCTGTATCACCTCTTTTCTTCTTAGCACACTATCCAGCTAGCCTTGGTCCATCTTGTCACTTTCCGATAGTGATTCACTGCAGCCTCCAATTTGCAAAGACATTGGCCGAAACTCTTCTCAAGCAACAATTACAACCACCTGCTCCTGGCAAGAAACCAGGTTCAACGGCAGTGAAAACTTACAAATAAATAAAGGGGCTATTTGCAAGTTTTGCTATTGCCAAATAGCTAGCATTAGCATTAACAGCTGTTTACTTAAAAAAAAAAAGCGGGAAAAAAATGGAATGACAGGCATATATTTTTGGTTTGTTTTCTGTCTCTTCTGTATTGTCAGATATATCGAAAAATTCAAGCCTCTCCATTGTGATTACAATGTGGATGTGGACATGGACAGTATTTACATTCGGAAACTGGTAATTACACTTGAGCGCAGCTTGAGCCACCTGTGCTGGTGTGCAGAGCCTTAAATATCACCACGTCAGTTGTTAAATTGTTTCCCCATTTAAGTCGTAATCGTGTTAAAGTCAATATGGCAAAATGTATAAGAGGATTGAAATCTCTATATTTTTAAGTGTATTGTATTGATGATTGACTATTTGAGGATAAAGTGATTCTTTCGAGCTTTCTCATAACACATTTTGAACTGTAACAGCAGAGATGTAGGTAATAACATTAATGATGTTGTTCTGATGAAGTGATAAGCCAGCGTGCTTAGACCCTGATTATTATTGTTTACACCTGTGTTTGACTCGTGTCTATTCTGTTGTATCATCTGTGGGGACTTTCCGTGAACCAGCTCAGCTCAGCTCTTTGTGATCTGCTAATTAGAGAACATTAAAATGTGAGTGTTTGTGTGCTGCTCCCAACTAAGCACTGAGCAAAGCATGCAAGCTTAAACACTTGCTGTTTTGACTCTATTCACATGCACTTTTCACCTTCTGCCTCTTCCACTCGATGGAATGAGACATTTTTGCTAAGATTTTAAGTCGTGATCAACTTTTCATAGAGTGATTCTGCTAAAACTCAGGTCTGTCCCCTCAGGCAGAGGTACCACACTGTCTGACAACCTACCCACCAACTGATTAATGCCTCCATCAGATTACTGATCTCACCTAATCCATAGCCCCCAGCAACCAGTGCTACATATTCAAACTGCCATAAACTCAGTTTAGTAAAGTTTCAGATACAGCCTACTAAACTCACAGGTTGGGATCACACACTAAAAGAAATGTCAGCCAGATTTTTATGACATTACCTAAAGCATATCTTAGGCATTTATATTCTAGTTAAGATTAGCCAACAAAATTGTTTTGGGTAAAAAAGCTTGGTGTAAATTTTGCTATTGCTACATAGCCAACGTTAGCATAACAGCCGTATACTTACCAGAGTATGTCACTTTCTGATAGCGACTCACTGTATCTTCCAATCTGCTCTGAAGAAGTAGCACTGCTCAGAGGGCACATTATTACCTGTTGTTTTGTAAACGCAGTGATGGCTGAATCTCTTGTTAAGCGACAATTACCACCACCCGGCAGAAACCACGTTTGGTTGGTTCGTTTTACATTCAGCACTAACAAAACAGGGATCCACTCATAAAAACATTGCTCATTAGCACTACTAGTGGTGAAAGAAAGCCACAGGGCATCTTTAAGTTTTGGTTAAATAATTTTAGCAAGGATGTAACTTGTTTTTGTATATAAAATACAGTGTGCACTCATACAAATAGTGAAACAAAAAGAAAAGAACTATTTTGCTGTAAGTAAGCTCTTGTGAGTGGTGAGCTTGTCAGTAGGCTGGTGAAGATGGCTTGGTACTCATAAGGGTTCATATTCAAAAAAGTCGAGGAAGGCAGTGGCTTCAATCCAAAACTACACCGCTGCATGCGGCACGGATCGACTTAAGCTGTTTGGGGACAGATATTGAAAAAAAAAAAAAAATGGTCGATTGTCCTTTCCGTCCTCTGTGGACACTCCTCCCTGTTTGTATCACAGTGGCTGTCTGTGCCGGTGTGTTCATGCTCCATTGCTCTGGTCTGAGCGCTCGACTTGCCTTGGGGTGTCTGGGTCCTGCAGCACAAGACAGTAAATCCTCCTGTGTCCTGATGGCTATTGATTAGGTATTCACATCCTGCCTCCTGCCCAGGAGAAATCAGCTCTGGCCTCCTCTCTCTCTCTCTCTCTCTCTCTCATCATCCCTCTTTCCCTATTCACAGTTACACTTTTACCAGCAGGCCCTCGCACGGATATGACAGCATACAGTGTATTATGCAGGATACAGGCACAGCTTCTCGCTTTCTTTCCTCCGCATCTCCTCAGCTCAATAAATATCTTGCCTCCGCCTTTGTTTATCCAGCAGTATGACTCTCTCTCTCTCTCTTTCTCTCTCTCTGTCTCTGACACTGTGTCTCTTCCACTTCCTCTCATCCCTCATTTTCTCTGTGTCACTTCGCCTCATCTCATCCCTCTCTCCTTCTCTGACCTGTCACTCTCGTCCGGTCTCTCTGGGACGTAACGAGCGCTGTGTCTGTAATTACCACCCACAGAGGGAGTGTGGAAGCACGCTCTGCTTGCGTGTCATCCCTGATCATGATAATGTATGCAGATGAGCCTGCGAATATAAATCAAGTGTTTCCCCCCTTGGTGGAGGGCCTAAACTTAGCTGACCAGGCATTCACCTTAACCACTCGGTGACACCGGTTGCGAAATGCTGAGTGTGCAGTACCGATGAACGCAGTGACATCAGCAAACAAACAAAGAGGCAACCCTCAGTGGAGAGTAGCTTTGGTAACACATCCAAACACGAAAAAGAACAGACTTCAAACACAGACAACAAAGGAACAGGTCGACATGATTAGTGCGTTTCTCTCTAATGAAAAAGAAAGAAGAAAGAAACTCATCAGCTTTGTGCTCATTCTGCCCAGAAACTCACTTCCTCAAGCACTAAAGCAGTGTCGAAGCATGGCAGTAAAGGTAATTTAGGAGACTAAAATTGCAGCTTAGCTATTTATAACTGAGATATGAGTAAACAGTACACAACTGTGCAAGTTACAATCAAAACTCGAATACATCATTTTTATTTCCTCAGTATATCTCCATGCTGCAGTTTACTGTGTGTATTTACAACCCCTCCCACATGTCATATTTCAACACAGCTTTTACCTCAAAATACGAGTGTAATATAGTTCCCAGGTGAAGCTGGATTTTTTTTCTTTTTTTTCTTTTTTTTTACTGCATTGACTCAATCTCAGCAGGGTGTTGTGTTTGTGTGTGAGTTGGAGTGGTGTATGATTGTGTGTGTGTGTGTGTGTGTGTGTGTGTGTGTGTGTGTGTGTGTGTGTGTGAGAGAGAGAGAGAGCAGAGAAGGTGTGCATTCATGAGTGTGTGTGGGTGAGTATAAACGTGTGTATCCGTGAAAAGGAGAGGAGCCATGCGTGTGATTGTGTGTATGTTGCGTGTGTGTGGGTGTGTGACAGAAGAAATGATAGAGGGAGAAAGGTTGTTTATTTAGGATTTTCTGTGTGTGTGTGTGTGTGTGTGTCAGTGTGTCTTTTTGCATGTTAATGTGTGTGTGAGAGAGAGAGATGAGCTTCCTGGATTGTCACTGTCAGTTTCTCAGTGTGTGTGTGTGTGCATGTGTGACAGAAAGGGGGGATTACTGCCTGTGTGTGTGGGTGTAAGTTTTTCTGCCCAAGTGTGATTGTGAAAGAGCAAGAATGGTATGCATTCTTGTTTTTCATGTGGGTGTGTGTTTACTTGAGAGATACATGAAGATAGGTGCGTCTCCAGGATGTGATGGGTGTGTGTGTGTGTGTGTGTGTGTGTGTGTGTGCATGCGACGTAGGATCCATAAACTGCCGATCCCTGAGCTGGAGGGCTGCCCAGGAGCCTCTGCTAACCCTCTCTTAGGTGGTTTAGGAAGCTATCGATTTCATAGTCCTGCTTTGTTTTTCCGCTTTCTCATAAATAGCAGATCAAACTCGCTATCGCCCCTGTTTGTTTTGTTCTCTTTCTCCTGCGGGCTATTTACTCTGACATTTCCACCACTATCCTTGTTACATGGTGCAGGAAAATCATTTCATTTTTTCCGCACCTCTGCAGACTACCAGAGGCGATACCATTGACGGTGATGGTGATGATGATGATGATGACGATGAAGAGCCCAAGAACAGGGCAAATACAGAGAATAACTTTTGATGAGCACATAATGATGATCATAATACAGTTAATGGGAACACAAACAATGATGCTGGCAGTATTAATGCAGGGAAAATAAAAACATTGTCCATTTAAATGATATAGGGTCACTTCACCCATATTACAAAAAAAAGAAAAGTTCTATCCTGACTTATATCTCTTGTGGTAGCTGTGTAGAAAGTTTTGGTTTTATTTGTCAAGAGTTTGACATATCCTTCTCTGAGATTTCTGCCCCCTCCTCTCGCCCCCCCAACTCTGGAGGTACACTGGAGGTGAATGAAATTTTGTTTGCGGTGCTCACAGCCTTGAAAAATGACATTTAAAAAATTCAGCAGCCGAGAAACAGTGTCACTGTGTCAGTCAACAGAAACCTTAGAGGCAGACATAAAACTGTCACGATCTGCTCCTCAGTTCCCATCAGCTCCTGCTTCTGGCTATCTAGAGGTCAGCCTCCTGCTCAACCTCTAAATGGCCAGAGATGATCTCTAGACCCCGTCCTCGCCATCTGCCTCCTGCTCGACCTCCAGATGGGCAGCGGCCGTCGGTGAAGGTAGGATCCCTACTATCACCACCGCCCACCAGAGCAGTCCTGCCTTCGCCGATGCCCACCAAACCAGTGTTATCAGTCTGCGCTGCCTCCTGAGCGCCTCCAGTTGTCTGTGTGGCCTCTGGGCCGTCCGTCCGAGGTGTCCCGTTGTTTGGTTCTGCAGCCCCCCGGGTGGTCCTCCAGACTGGCTCCACTCATCTGTCCTGTCTCCGACTCATCCGCCTGAGGTTTCCTGCTCGGCCTCTGTCCTGCCCGCAGGCTGTCAGCCTGAGGTCTCCTGCTCTGCTTGTAAGTGTAATTTCTATTATTAAAGATACCTCACTGCATCACCCAGTCCTTGAGTCTGTGTTTGGGTTCTCCTTGCCTGTGCTCTTATCAGCAAGTTGTGACAAAAACCTGGACAAATACAAGCAAAACTATCTACCAGGCTACACAGAGAACACAAGATGCTTTTGGTTGTTGTTGTTTGGATGAACTAACACTTCAGTGGGTGTTTTAAAGGTTAATTCTGTTCTCCTGGCCTTATGATGTTGGAATTTTGAATTACAAAAAAATAATCACATTAAGCCTGCAGCTAAGGATTACTTTCATTGTCAGTCATTGATTTGTTGCCCATTATGCCCATTACAGTATTCCAGAGTATAAGGTGCTGTCATCAAATCTCACAACAGTCAAAAACCTAAACGTTTTCTAATGACTATGGATGAAGACAAAGGGAACACACAGCCAATGATAATGATGATGATGAATCAGTGAAGACAAAGACAAAGATGTCAACAATGTTACTGACTCATACTCAACAGATGACGGGTTCATTCATCAGCTGTTTGGTTACCAGCTGACGAGTCGTGTCCGATCATATTCCGTACGCTCTCAACTGAATCCTCGATGCTACTATTTGAACCTTTTACTTCAAATGGAAATGTGTAATCGTTTGCTATAAATGGTCAGTTTCTTGGCTGAACGATGGTGGTGATGAAGGCAGTAATGATATTAATAGACTGATCCTGATGATGAGCAAGAATATGATGACAGAGTAATAATACTGATGTCATAGCGGGAGTAACGACATTTATAATGATGATGACGACAATGTGATTGCCATTATGAGGCTGATGAAGATGATGATATGCTGTCTGTAATAATCATGACAAATGCGCTGTAGATGAGGAAGGTGAGGAAGTTGCCAGTGATAATAAGGTTTTTAATAATACCTGGTCCAGATAAGAGTTATTTTGAGGAGTGCGACGTTTGTCTCGCTCGCACAGGTTTCTTTCTCACATGTCACCCATATTGGTATTTTGGGGATTTGACACGAGCATGACTGCGGCGAAGTGAGAAGAGGAGGTGTGTTTTCCTCTGTGCTATTTTTAAGGCTTTTAGTCAGAGTTATAATATTGGATTGTCATATGAGACTAGATAATGTCTGGGACGATTTTCATATCCTGAAATAGCTTAAATGTTGGTGTTTTTCTGGCCTCATGACACATAGCACAGTTTTTAACCTTAATAGACTCTTCTGTCTGACTTGAATAAATAGTTAATGTGTCTGCCTGTTTGGATACAGAGTAATGTCCCGGCTGATTTATGTGACGGGGCTCTCAGACGACACCGGCGTTACAGCCATGGTAGAGTCAACTCAACATCATTTCACTGATGTTTGCATTGATCACGGTTGACAGTCGCCTCCTCTGACAGATAAAGGTACACATGAATATAGATGCTGTTCAGCCATTAAAAAAAAAAAAAAACATGATTATTACAGCTGGGTTTCCATCCACCTGTATTATGCACATTTTTAATTTCTCATTGTGCCCTCCTCTGAAATGGTTTAATAGCATTAATTCACATTTTCTATTGCAGATTTCCTCAAAATGTTGGTTAAAATTTGCGAAACTCACTTATTGGCTTTAAGAGAAAGAGTACCAGTCCTATTTTACAGGACTGGTACTCTTCAAAATTTGCTAGCTCATGGTTAGAAATAAGCAAACTTGCAATGAGTGATCAGTGAGAAGTGTAGCACAGCACAGCCCTGTAAGCTGATTTGAGTGGTTTGTAGGTGAGTAGATGTTTGGCTGTGTAAAAGTTGACATACATCCTTTCTTTCAAGATTTCAACTCGGGATCTCCTGTTGAGCCACTTACATTCAGTAAAGCTACTGTGCAGGTTTACTAGTGTCATGTCTCTGCAGTAACAGCGGCTTGTTTTCCTTGGCCATTAACCCGGAGTAGTCTATAAAACTATATATGACTTTTCTCAGTATTTTCTTCTGTAAATATCTTCTGAAAGCCCAAAACAACATTAATTAACTGGGGAATTTGGCCCAAAATATTGTGACACTTGATTCTGTCATCATTGCCAATCCATACTTTTGCTGTATGATAATAAGAAGAAATGGGTTGTTTCTGATGAAGAGGAGGATGCTGAGTGGATGTGAAAGATGTAATGAGGAATATGATGATGATTATTGCTAATGATGAAAATGACTTGGTGAAAGAAACACTAAAGACTAAAGATGCCAACATTAATCAAGTCTGACTCAGAGGGAACAGAAACCAGTGGCAGTCTAAAACTAACAGAGGCCATTCTGGGTCTAAATAATCCCTGCAAGTAAGCAGTAGCTCATCTCAGTGTCAGCACAACAGCGCTAAAAGACTGTTCCCTCATGATGAAAGACATAATACAGAAAGTTGAAAAGCAACTATAGCAACCATTTATCTCAGTGTAAAATCACGGATAGCATAAGGGTCCAAATTAGTTACAAAGCTTCGATTCATACTTGCATTTAGCTAATTTCCCACTGAATTATCATCCCAATTTATCTCACAAATGGCATCCCAATTGGTCTCTCTTTTTAGGGGATTCATTGGGGTTTTGAAGCAGGCCCTATCCGTTGCGGATATTCGTCTCCAACAACACAGATGCTGTGTTGTTTGCCTCGCCAAGAGCCTCGAACCCCCCACAGATGTGCTCATTTCCCTAGGCAAGGGGAAATGACATGCCTCTGTGCAGAACTTGGACATATTCCCCACTAATGATATAGAAATACACAGCTAAGCAATTCTGCTGGGGACAGATCCTGTCTCAATTGGCAAGGATTTTGTTTATATGTACGCAGCTCTATGAGTCAAACGGTGGCCTTATATTGCTTTCGAAATTTCAGCGGTAAAATAACATTCCTGCGCTGTTTGATCCATAAGCTGAAGTGTTAATGAAAATAATGTGCAAAATGTGAACACACATGCTCATAAAGGCACAGAACTGAGTCTAATTGAAAGGAATAACTGTGTCTAATGCACCTCATCTGCCATTGATTGTGGTTCCTCCAACTGTCCATTGTAATTATTTTGTTGGAGCACTGCAGAGAGCCACTGACCACAACCTTGCCCTGGGACGTGCTGCCAGCAGAATAATAATAAAGCATGGGAAGAAAATTGAGGCCAGTCTCTCTGGTCTCAGGTCTTTTATTCAACATGAGTCAGATAGCACAATGTGTTTGTATCATTTTGTGAAACCTAAATTAAATCTAAGTAGATGAGAGCAGGCCCCCATTACTCAGAGGACTTTGTTTCAGTGCGAAAGGAGGAAGGAGGAGAATTTAATATGGCTGAAACTAGCATTTGTGTTGGTAGCGTTGATTGTCTCTATGAGAGGGGTTTAGGAGAAGCTAGGCCAAACTGAACCACTGGAGTGAGCTCTGGGGATAAGTTGAAGGATTAAGGGAAAAAGGGAGGACGGGGGGAGAGAAGTTTCGAAAAGAGAGAGAGAGAGAAATGAAGATGAAGTGAGGCAGAGAGAAAAAGGGAAACTGTCTAGGACGTGTTGAGACGGAGGATGAATGTTTGAGGCTATTGCCTTTAAAAACTCCAATAAAGCCAGCTGGCTCCTGGCTGCATTGGAAAATGGAAAAAAGGAGGCTTTGAGTGGCGAGTCCAGGGGCCAGTGGAGCGAGGCGGGGCCCGGCGAGGCCGAGCGGTGGGGCTGCCGTCTATTGTGAGCGAGAACTCATTTACAATAGTTGAGGCGGGGTGAGCTGCACTTAGCTGGGCCAAAAAAGAACTGCAGCTTTCATCTGCAGGCTTCAACACGACTCCTATCCATCATGTGTTTGTAATGAAACACTAGGTATTCAAACCGCAACATGAATATAGGCATGCCTTCTGATGTGTCTTTCCCCTTCACCGGCTATATGCATGACTTATATACAGCACTGAGCGCTGCCTTAAAGCAGCATGGGCCGAAGTTACAGAGGAAATGAGTGTGCTGGGCAATGATATGACTAAGAAGATGCTCCGCTCACAGTAAACACCAATCCTGTCTTGCCGGGCTGTAGTAATGAATGAAGAATCCTGCTGTGGCCTCACTGCTGCTTCCTCTGAACCTTCAGCATTAACGTCTTCTCTCAAAGTCAGGTAAAGACAGCAAAAGCAGCTGGTTGTGTGTTTCTGTTGTCAACTTCGAAGATGAAGATGTAGCTTCTAAGCCAGTAGCTCCCTTTGTTTTCTGGCATGTGACCCCTTGAAGAAATAATTCAGCAGTTTTGGGGATTATGCTTATTTGCTTCTTTCCTGAGAGTGAGCTCCTCTCTTAAGTGAAAGAATACACAAACACTTGTGAAGCTGAATAATTAACATGCTTGTTTAACCTGTGCATGAAGAGAAACTGAAGTCTGTGTTTTCAGAGAAGTCACATACTGGAAGGCATTTTTTGACAAAAAATGAAAACATCCAACCACACTGGGTGTTCATAGCATCCCAAAGTACATTGTGTCACCGTAGCAACATTGCCAGTTTTGCTACCACTGCGCCTGTTTAGAGACCAAAAGCAAATCCTGTGCTACCCACCCATATGTGGTAACTAACACTATAATCAGAGATGCTGCTCAGGCCAGACTGAGACCTAAGACAACGGCAGTGACTTACACTTCAGTGTTTGATTCCACTTGTTGATAGATGGATGATGTGATTATGCTTTGATTATATTCTCCACAGCAAATGTGTTTACATTCTTTTATTTACTTTGTAACTACAGTCATTCATTTGTTCACGGTGACAGAGAGCTGTCGTTCTTCAACTTCCTTAGTGCTGTCTTTCCTCTGAACAGTGCGCAGGAAGTGCACATCATTAACGTATGACGTAGCTTCAGAGGCTACAAATACAGGTGCTGTAGCTACAATCTAAACCCTTGACACAAAAACAATGCCTCACTGGATATGGGTTATGACCAGTTATCTAATACCTGATAAGAAAAAAAAAAGCTAGCATCTGAAAAATAGATCAAATTTTGTGTATCATAAATGTGTTTTTCCGCTTTCAAATCCTATTAATCATCTCGCCTCCTCTCAGATTCATCTTGCGATTCCTTGGGGGGGTCCCGACCACCTGGTTAGGAACCGCCGCTTTACGCCTCAAGCGTTTCAGGTATCTGCTCTTAAAAATCGCTGTGCCATGATGAGGAACCACTCCCTCGGGAGCAGAAGCTGTTTATTTTTGGGGCATGAACAACATTATCCAGGCCGAAAGCATCTCCTCAGGGTATAATCAATGTTGGAATATATTTAGCAAAAATAAAATAAAAAAGTTTTAAAAAAAAAAGTAAATGTGAGCCTATCTCAATTTTCTGATAAGGTGAAGTGTGGAAAAGTTATCAAGAGAAAACAGAGGAGAATTGTTTCTCTGCCAGAGTGTTCTAAATATTTCTTCCGGCGTCTTGTCTTCTTGGCAACGGGGCCTTCTCGCTGTGGTCTGCAAGTCTGCAGCAGCGCAGGCTCCACTGGAGGAAGTGCCATCGCTGGTGCTGAGCAGCGCAGACGAGGGTGAAAAGGTGCTGTATGTGTGACTGCGAACAACCACGGAGAGGGGGCGTGAGTCAGGGGATTTGGCCTGAATTAAGAGCCTGTGCCGAATTGAGAGATGGGGCTCCCCTCGCCGTTACCCATAAATCCCAAATGCCCTCATTATTAAGTGAATTCATCTTGTCAGAGGCCAGGACATGGCTCAATTCAGGCTCAGGATTGCCGTCCAGTTTTATCGAGTGTTCTCCCTCCTTCAGTCAGAGGGAGGAGATGCCCTTGCCAAACGAGGCTAGCGAGGTGACGGCCGCCATTGACATCTTTACAGCTTCACCCTCCACTGACTTTGCATACGCTTACGCCACATGCTCTCACATTGTGCTGAGTCACAGTGATTTGGGACCAGGAATTTGTTTTGTTATTGGGGGAGGATGTGAGTGTGTGTTAATGTGTTTGTCCGCCCAATATATTCATTTATCTTCCAAAGTTATGCTTTTGTTCCTTTTGTTTTTTTTTTTGGCACCGGGATCACAATGTAATGACAGTCGGCCAAGTTACTCTGATCATTTTAATGTCATCCTGCTGTTGACTTTCCCTGCAAATGTGCTGGAATCAAAGTGCAGACTGGCTCTTTGTGCTGGTGCATTTTGTGTGTGTGTCTTATCATTAATCTGCCTTGCGTCCTATTTAACATAGCTATCAGCGGGAGAGGAGCCCTGTCTCCAATCCTGCTGGTTAGCAGACTGAAGCCAGCATGGCCACCGTTGCATCCATGCTTGTCACTCTGGGTGCGTTATCATTAACGGAAGGCAGATAGCAGGGAGAAACGAAACACGTGGCCACTCGGCTGTCGATTTGGCAGCTGTCTCTCCTTCTCTCCGACTGAAACTGTGCGGTGTGGTTTTCATCAGTGCGCCGCAGAGTTCAATGTGTTTTTGGGTGTTTTGGGTTTTGGGTGGTTTTTTTTTTTTAAGGTTGCTGAATGGTCTGTGTGATAAGCTGGGGGCAGGAGTTCTTTGTGAGCAGGTTTAGCCTTGGATCTGTGTACTGTGCACGAGAAGAAAACCATTTGCAGTTTTAGTTAATTTTATTGTTTGTTCAAGCTCAGCTGGCCACCTGGCTGGGTCAGGGGAGTTTGGTTCGATGAATACTGTTGCCGGATTTTAAGGAATGGTAGCTGTTTGTTAGTAGCTGTATTTAAGAATGATGTTTCTTTGATTAAAGCATGGAGTTTTATAATGTTTTCATACTGTGAGAGCAGATGGTACCTTTAGATGGAGCCTGTGGAGTTATCTTGCAAACACAGTTATATGTATTGTGTGGATCCTTTTGCTCTAACGAGGATCATGGTGAATGCATTTTTTTTTCATCATAACTGCGTCGTGCTTATCCACATTTACATTGAGCTAGAAGTCTTCAGTTCTCCGTTTTTCTCACACGTTTCTTGAAACATTACTGCCGACAGCTGGTGGCACCCTTGTCGAATTAGTGAATGTGTTTTGTGATAACGGCATAGACTATAGATAAAGACGGACGCAGCCTCCGTGATGTCACTCATAGGTTTCTGAAGAGTGGTTTGGAAGCTCAGAGTGGGCTGCTCCGCTGCTGCCATCTTGCCAGTGCCTGACTCCGCCTGAAGAGGTGGGGCGCATGTGGAGCCGAGAGTTCGGTGCAGCCTGGTTTGCGGCAAGTACACGTTCACCCACCTGTCACTCAAAGCGGCACACCCTCAATTATGCAGAATTTTAAGCCTCAATAAAAATTAAACAGGTGACTTATATAAATATTCACCCCCTGTACAGTTGTCAAGAATGAAATTTGCTGTAGAGACCAAAACCATTTATTGTAACAGGCTGTAAATGTTTATTTCTGCTGTAAAGTTGGACATTTTAATATGACAGTCTATGGGGACTGACTTGCTTTTGGAGCCATTCAAAGAACTGCAGTTTTTGGTACTTCTGGCTTCATTTTTCAGCTTCAGAGGCTGCCGCTTGGATAACAGCCCATTTCCACCACAGGAACTTTCAGGAACAAACCTTACCTGCGTTTTGAACAGGGACTAGGAATCGAAATTTTGTTTCTCATCCATATTTCCTGCTGCCAAAAATGTCCATGTTCTGTAGCACTTTCTAGTACTAACAGAATCCAGTTTGCAGTGCTGACTATCTTTGATTAGCTGCTGCAGCTTCATTCAAACGGCAAGTAAGCAGGAGAGAAAAAACAAAAGAGACCTTGAGTCTCCTCAGTGGAGTTCCAGTAGCACCATACTTCTTGAAACAATCAGGCCAAAATGGGCATTTGTGTTTTACTTGTAGATGTTTTTCAAAATGCAACATATGTGTCGTTTTGTCAGTGGTGAAGATTGTTTCTTCATTTGCTTCCTTTTTCCTATGCTGCAGTACGCTGAGCTCTCTGTTTGTTTTGGATGTCAGCTTCTTTTCACGTTGCAGAGTCTTTTAAATAAAGAATGTTTTAAGTCAAAATCTCTGTACCTGTCACTCCTTAATTCCTCCACACCTTCGTTACCAAATACAGAGCATTTCGAAGTTCCTCGGAAATCAACAAACACTCACTGCTCTCTGTGTGCCGCACAGTCTACAACCTGCGCAGGCACGCAGTAAACGCTGATACCTGCCACACACGCTGCGCGCACAACATAAACGATATCTCTCAAACCATTCACTGCCGCTACACCTCCCATTTACAGCAAGAGATCTCCCAGATAACCCACTATCTGAAAAATTAGAATAGTCACTCAGGCTGCTCCTCTTCAGCACATTCTTTAGCGGCTGAAGATTTGTGACAGTCTCAGCCGCCAGGATTCAATTTAAATCTCCACTTGACATGCTGAGTATGAGGTGGTTCTTCAGAACAATCTTTTCTCGCAGGGGTGACGAGGATTTTCCAGTGCAGCACGCGATTTGGAAATGCCCTTATATACAGAGCTTGACCTTGCGTGCCTGCTTTACGGTGCAGTCAAATGAGTGGCATTTTCAAAGTGAGTGCAGCTACTGATGAGTTTCATAGTTGCACAGCTTTATTTCCTCATCAAGCCTAAATGTCAAGCGCTGCCACAGATGGAAGAGCTACAGTCATTTAACATAGCTCGTGACAGTAAACACAGGTACTGCCATCAACCATGAAGTGCTACAGGCACAACAATTTGGGAGCAGATGTCAGCTGCAAACAGAGAGCTCTTAAAATCACATATCATAAACCTTGAAATCTCCCAGCTTAGTTCAAAATACTGAAAGCTGTTGACCTCAAGGTTTCGAGGAGCAGTGTGCAACACAGTCATTCACCGCAATTACTCTGCAGTGCAATGGCAGCCATGTGACTCAGCAGCTTTTATGAGAAATAAAGGTGTGAATCACACAACAGAGGTGCGATTGGAAATGCTGAGGAGCCTGCATTGAAAACGAACAAATGCTGGGAGCTCAAAGTCAGTCAGCAGGATTAATGGACCCTTATGAAGGAATGGTGAGATGTCTGACAGGCTAGACAGCTAGACAAGTGTATATAGCTTTTCACTTGGGTAGCACACAGTGGTGAGAGAATTTTTATTGTTTCCAATCAAGGCAGCAGCCAGCATTATCAATAAATATATTCTATTGATTAATCTTTAGCATTTAGTCAGCAAATGCCCATAGCAATCTCCCTGAGCGCAAGGTGTGTTTTCTGATTGCTTGTTTTCTTCACCCAACAGAACTCAATGACAACATGATAAAGAAACAGAGAAAAGCAGAAGATCCTCAAATTTTAGAAGTTTAGCTTAATTAGTTCGACTTAAAGTTAAGTCACGTATCAAAATAGATTCATTTTTGTCCATTGCCTAATCGATTAGTGGACTTCAGCACTGTATCCAGTACACTTTCATGTTTTCAGTCAAGTTTAACACACTACAATACAAACATTTAGTCACTTAAGTTGATTGGCACCTATTTCATAATTGATTTATTGTTTGTGAGGATTTGCTGCTCTGCTTTATCTTATGAGAGGAAACTGAATATCTTTTGGTCTTGGACAAAACGGTTTGAAGATGTGATTTTGGACCTTGGGGAAAAACAGCCATTTTCAGTATATTTCAGTATATTTTTGGACAAAATGATTGATTGATTGATTGATTGATTGATTGATTGATTGATTGATTGATTGATTGATTGATTGATTGATTAATTGTTTAATCAAGAATATAATCAACAGAATAATTGATCATGAAAATAATGGTTACTCGCCTCCTTATACAGTACAAGATAAGAGAGCTGCAACTCTGCCATACTGTATACTGCTGTGTGACAGCATCATCAGACATCATTTGACATGTTGAGTGTATTTATAGTGACATTCTCTGCTCATTACCACTGTACCAATGTATTTGCACCTCAGTAACGCTGCCATCTTTGTACCATATGTATATGCTGTAAATGTGCCATCACGCACAAATTCATTCATGATTTGGATGAAGATGATGATGATTTGGATGATGATGATGATAATGATGAAGATGATGATGATGAGCAATGAGAGTGGACAGAGATAAATGCATGGTCATACAGGTACGGGGGAAACTGCAGTGAGAGGCTCAGCTCCCTCCACTGTGAGGAAACCTCAGTGACACCTGCTGGCAGCATGACAAGCATTAGCATGCCTCCTGTAATCACAGCGTTGATCTAAATTCCACCAACAGTGAGGTGTCACTTTCTTTACTCAGCCAGTTAAAGCACCGGGTACATTTACATATCCCCAGAGGCCTCCCTGGAGAGACACTGAACATGACATGAAATAGCAAAGCGCACAGGGATTACTGAATGCACATAATAAAACAAAGCATTTCACAGAGTGTAGTTCAGCACAACATGCACTGTAAATATCCTGGCCAACATGTATGCATGCTGCTGTGGCCTGCTGGACTCACAGTGCTATGCAGGATTTTGAGTCGTCTGACACTGTGCAGACATGATGTAACACCGCCATCTAGTGTTAAAAAAAGGAATAATGAATTAAAGGTAAATGTCACTGATTATTTACTTTCCTAAAGGTTGCTTCCACATCCAAAAGCAGCTTGTTGTACATAAAGTATTTTATGTGGCAGCTGTTTTACAGCTGTAATTATAATAAATGGGGGCTATGACCTCATTAAATTTGCTGGAGTATGTGAAGGGGCTGTATGCGCACTGTAGAGAAACCCCTGAATGATTCATAGGCCCAGGACTGGACAGTGGCTCTGCAACTTGACATGGATCAGAGATATTTATTGGGCCAGAGGTTCAAGTTAAATTTGATTTCATTGCACCAGAGCAATGTCAGAATATTTACTTTCATCAAGATTGAGCAGGTATACCATTACAGCTGTTAAAGGTCATTATAGATTCAGGACCTGCCTTCATATGTTGCATCAACACAGTAACAAAAGTATGTTCTTACAGTTTAAAAACAGTGTTCCGAAGTCAGACCCATTTATTTAATATTCATCAAATGAACAAGCAATGCTCAGATCCATACATCAAAAAGATAAACAGTGTTGTTCAGTTTCTGTTGAATACGCTCATAACCTGCTAATGGCTCCCTCCTCAGGTTAAGATTTAGACAGCAGTGTTTTATTTCAGAAAGAGGTTTGCAAGTGGTTTGCAAAAGGAATGAGATGAAGGCTATCTGTGTCAATCTAGAACAATTGTCCCTGAACACAAGGACAAACTGTGACACTAATAATTAGCTACTTACTGTGCCAGCCTTGTATGACCTTCACAGAAAATTCACAACTTCATTCATATGACTCCAATGACTCTCAAATGGCTGCTTCGACCCCCAGAGGATAAAATGTGTAGGAGTACCCATTTAAAAAACCTCTTTAAAAACGACCTTTTAACCTGAGCATTTATTTAAAATATGTTGAATGCATATTATCTATCTTAATTCATCCTCACTCTCCTCTTAATCCTGTTATCCATTTTCTACTTGACTGTTCTCTTCCTGTTCTTTTATTTTTTAATGATTCATTTATTTTTAATTGCTTTGTCCAAACTTGTGGTAACCTTGATTTCAAACACTTTAAACTCCGTCTATGTAAAAACTAACTATGTAACATTAGGTCATTCACTAATGGCCTTTAAATACTGAAATGCAGAATATGGTTGTGTTGGTGCAGCAAAACTGAAAATGAGACCATATGTGCTCCCAATGAGATTCATTCCGTTTGATCAAACTAAATGAAAGTGTTGGGTAATTGTAAAATGAATAAGATTTCATTCCATTGTATTTAATCAGATTTGGAAGTTTATGAGGTAATTTTTGTACAGATCTTTTTTTATTTTTTATTTAAAGTTATAATTTTTTTAGGGCTCACATGCTGCACTTGCACGCATATGTACCATGAAATGTGGCATGAACTCCTGACATTCACAAAATATAACTCAGCATCCAAGGTGTCGTGGAATGCACAAATAATTAAAACATAATTCAATAACGCAGTGTAATTGTTGAATTAATACCACTGTAGCTAGTGAGTAGTCACACTCATTGATTTATAACACTGTCTAAGATACCCAGTCTAAAAGGTATGGTAAAATGATATGGTGTATATCATATTGTAAAAAGCTTAATTACTCCACTGCCAATCAGACGAAACTTTAATGACCAGTTTTGCCATTATCAAATGACAGTTTAAAACACAGTTTAAACATATTATCATGATACAATTCAGGTAACATTAAATTATTGCCCAGCCCTACATTGCTAATTGTGTAATGTTACAGGCAAATCACAGGATTTAATGAGCTGCCGGGTAACATCAAAGTAGACAGAGCTTTGCACACTGAACACAGTGAATCAAGCCTCATACATCTGTTTGTGATTATTTCTGATAAATAATAAACAAATGGCTCTATTTTCCATCTAAATCCATCATTTGCACCCCAGTATAAAACCTAAATTATATGCCACTGCCTGGCTGTAATTGACACAAACACAACAAAGTAGAGGCCACTGCTCGCTAACTGGTTAGCAAAGCATTGATGAGATGGTGTAACAAACCACTGCACTGCTCATTAAACCACTAACAAACATTAAAGAGCCCATAACTGAGCAAGCTGTCTTACCTCGAAGCAGGTGTTTGTTCTTTGCTTTCCTCAGCTCAGAATTTTCCATCAGATTCCAGGGCACTGAGCAGATTTGTCTCGTGTATTAGTTCACTCTTCTGTCTGCTGTGTCTAGTAAAGCTAAATATAACTTTCTCCCTATAAGCCACCAACTTTTCACCCCCTGACCTCAACTAACCCCTAACCCTAACCATCCTCCTCAGAGTTACTGCTGTAGCTTCCTGTTTCTTCATTTGCTTTTCACAATAAATGTGTCGGTTCATTTTCCACCAGAGTAAGGTTTGGTCCGTACTGTGATGCCATAGCTTGGTTAGAACCACCATCTGAATTTTGTCTTACAAATGGAACAAACGCTACGTTTGTTACTCTGTGCATGTGCATCAGTGCCACCCACTGGAGCTGAGAGTAAAATCATAGTAATCATAGTAATGTGGAGCTGAAAGTGACTGACATGCATGTCATATCATGATTATGATTATCTAACTTGTTTTGCATTTGACTCATGCACTGTCTATCCACTGTTTAGTTGTTAGCTTCAAGTGCAAGCCTGTATTAACTCATGAAAAACTGATGGAGAGCTGGGTGAATTATTGTCTTTGTTTTACTGCATATATATAAATGTTTGACTTTGTCAAAGAAAGCATTCACTACTCTCTACTGAATGCCAGCTTCTTTACGATGGAGAGTTTCGATGCAGACACTTCATCAGACCCGGATACACACCTCATCACACTTCACTGTCACACCCTGAGTGAAGCCAACATCATTAACAGCAGGCTTGACTTTTTACTATTCACACATTTTCATTTATTTATCCTTTATTTGGCCAGGAAGGTCCCACTGCGATACAAGAGTCCTGTTCAAGATGGCAGCACAGGCAGTGCTTACACAAGTCGTAATAATGCTCCTGCCACAAATGAACAATTTCATCTGTGCCACTCACACCATCAGCGTTAGAGGTTAAAGGGGCTCTATTGGCTCTGACCTCATTTCGAAATTCATTATAACTTTTAATTTGCAGTTCCTGTGCAAGTAAAATCAACCCCCATAGTATTCTCATTTCTTAAAAGTTTAATTTCAGCACAAGCAGCACAATATTGTTGTTTTTTTTTTTTAAAGGCATGAGTCACCTGGAGGTTTTATTCCAGTGGTTAATTTTTACATTTATAAAAGAGCTCACTTACCAGCATGCTATTGAAGAGTAGTTCAGTTTGCCTGCCATACTTAACTAACATTATTATTTACTAATGCCAGACCGGTCCAGGCTTCCACTGTTGCTGTTGTTCATTAAATAATGCCAATCTAATGATATCCATGAAACATCGTCTCTTCACTAGCATATGTAAAACTGTTTACAAGTGACAATACTTTACTGAATAGATGACAAACTGTCCCCCATGATACACGTAAACACAGGTTGAGTGAAGCAAGCTTCAAATGCCATGTATATTAGAGTTCATCTCAACGCCAGTGCCCCACAACAATCAATGTTGATTATGATTACATTGCTGAATATTGAACAGATGGATCGTATTTAAGATTCCAGTCTATTGCTACTCAATAGAGAGTTATGGTTCATGAGATCTTGCTTTCCTAACCACGTCTTTTGGATGCACAGGATGTTACTATCCCCAAAATGCTCTTCACCCACAAAGTTCCCCGGCCAGAAATGAAGTAGGGATGTTGCAGTTACATGTTATGAATAATAAGATGTTGGACCGCTCAGCACCAGAATGCCCATGAAATATATTTCATAATTAAAATGTTCTCAGCGTCAAACATTTCATAAAATGTGTTTTAGCACAGAAATACATTTTGGAAAAAGCTATATTAGTGCCATGATGATGCATTCCTTCCCAAGTGTTACAAATTAATGTCGGTAATAATATTCTAATGATACTCTAATCATATTTTAATTATTCTGTTCCATTTTGTTAGTTTCGTAGCATGAGATGCATTTTGTGGCATGAAAAGTGACATTTGCCCGAGTGTGCGTTTGAGCAAGCCTGCTTACAGACCTCTGAATGCCTGCTCACATCTTGGATTTTTTTTCTTTTTTTTTGAGGATGAAATAACTGGCAAGTCTGATTATCAGGCTATGTTTGCATACAAAGTGCAGCATCTGACTCTGTATAATCCATGCTGGTTCTGCATCTTCCCCCTCCTGCTTTTTCCTCAGTAGAGTTCCAATGTTCTCCTTTAGAAACTCTACCTCAGTATCTCAATCTGAAAAGGTCAACAAAGACAAAAAGGTCAGGAGTGATCGAGCTGCCTCCGCCCCGCGGAGAACACCACAGATGATGAGTTTATCACAGTGGACAGACAAAATTCTCCTGTGTCTGTGGTTGGGAAGGTGAGGGTGGGTGGTTTACCGGGTCTCCTGGTATGAGATTAGTCATCTTGATGAAACACAACTGAAATGTCTCCTGAGCCGCATTTCCTTTCTGAACCATCGTCTACCCTACCAAGACAATGCCTCAGACTGACTCATCCCTCCCCCTCTTAGCGACAGTGTACTGCTAACTTTGCACCACATGATGTCGCTACTGCTTCAGCTTTAGGGGTCAGACCCACTAAGTAAGATGGAAAATATTTGTGTGCTTAAAAGCAGGTGGGGGTTGTTATTGTGATTCAGCTCCTCACCACAGGAGTGAGACTTCTCCGAGGCAAGCAGGATATTTTTCAAAGATGGATTTTGAAGCAGCAACAAATGAAAAGCCTTTGGGTATTATGAATTTGATTTAGTGGCTTAATTCTCAAGTGAGTCTAAAAAAAAAAAAAAAGGAAGGGAGGGGGGTGGGGGGGTAAAAACATCCATATACAGTAGTTCACAGAGAGTGGCACAGTAAATTACATGTTCAAGGGCAACAAATTGCTACCTGAAAGCCTGTTTGCTGTTACACAGCAACCATCCACACACACACCTACACACACACAGCCCTTGGGCTCTCTTTACTCTGAGATATTCTTGACCCCAACTCAAGTCAACATTTTATATGAACATAATGGATGTGTATAAACACTAAATAGCAGCTGCTGTACTGATATGCCTCTAAAGGAATAGCAAAGGATTACTTAGAAGAAGAAGTGTATGAGAGATGTGTCTGTTGAGTCAGTTTCAAGTTAATGAACTTCTGCTGCATACAGTTGACTGGCTCAAATTAAAATGAATGTCATGCAGTCTGAACCATGACAGTGAATTACTGAATAAGCAGGTCTTCACAGGAAGACTGCTGAGTACGATTATGTGCAGCCTGTACAGTGGTTTATAGCAGTGTGACTGATGAGCTGGTCTAAAGCCCTGGCCGCTCAGGTACGCTACTTACAAACAGGCTAAATAGATAGATAGAGTTTTGCGCAGGAGTTGTCTTTTTTTTCCTTAACAGCATATACATAATCAACCTCTCAATGAGCTGTAATGTAGAGCTGTAAAATGCTTCAAGGTATACTTAGGTATACTAAATTACTGTTCTTGGATGACTTTTGAATTTACTCTTGCAGACTGTCAGTGAAGGCATCGGTTCAACAACATCACAAAGACAATGAAACATTTTCCCACTGCTCTCTCTACAAGTGTCTAACATTGCAAAGACTTTTGGTTTTACTTGCCCAGGTGTTGAGAAATCCGGCTCTTGGCCCACCTCAAAACAATGGAACTGATTCCATTTGAACTAATTATAGTCATTGTGAAACTTTCGCTTTCGATTTCCTTGTTCCTATCTCACACGACCGGGTAAGTAATTTTCCATGTATCATGTAGATGATACATGGAAAATGTCTCTTTGTGTGATAGACAATTGATGGAAATGTTAAACATTAGAATATGGAAAAAAAATCGATCTCAAATCAGCATCTGAGCGGTGACACTGCCTGGGAATCTCTAGTCTCCACCTGTGAAAACTAAATGCAGGATAGTTTGCTTCATCTGTCTAGACATATTCCCACTGCACTGGGTTCATCAGATAGATAAAAAACATCGGATATCGATGCTATTTGGTTTTTCTTATCAGCCAAATGAGAAGTAGTTTAACTTTGCTGATTACGTTGAGGAAAGTGAACATGAAACCATTAATCTTGGAGGTGCATAGAGATGAGTAATGGAGCTGCTCTTTGGGAGCGGTAGGAATCACAGTCAGTTTCGATAGGCTTTGAGTGAGGACCGATTGAACGACGCTTTATGGTACGTGGTCGAGGGGCTCTGCCCCGCACCGCACCGATGCCGTGCCAGTCTGAAGGTCGAACAGAGTGTCATCCTTCGTGGGGGGAGTTGTGCCCTCGCCTCGGTGGCACCGGTTCTGTCAGTACATGAGCGCGAGTGCAGTACAACAACCTGACACTGGTGCGCGCACTGCAGCTTCCACTCCATCCAACTCCCCAGCAGGGTCTGCATCAGCCAGAGTCAAGTCAGTCAGCAACAGCCGGATACAAGCAGGAAGTCACACCACTGCGCCTCCAAAATAAATGACACCAACTAACAAGTTCGTAATTGTGTGGTGATAACAGCCACTGTATCTAAAAGTCGTCATCAAAATGTCTGGACACAGAAAAAGAAAGGCAAGTATATTTGAACTGAAAAACAGAGGCAATTCAAAATGTTGCACACAAAGAAGAAAATTATTTAAAATTAAGTTAGTTGAAAATAGACAAAATGATGAACAATAGATAAATAAATAGATAAATAGATAGATAAATAAATAAATGATACAGTTTCAGTGCATTAAGCCCCAAATTTAACAAAAGACTTATTTGGGGTGATGTGCAGGAGACTAATTTGGTAGCATGTTAAATGCATAACTTATACTAGATAACTTTGTCACAACAAAGAATCATAGCAAAATGCACAAAATGCATAGTGTTTATTTATTTATAACAAACTAACTAACTAAAACTAGAGCGATTACATTGTATAGCAAGTGGCTGTACTTAGTGACCACGCATCCTATTATTTTGAAAAATCCTGACAGGATGTTAAGTTTCTCCCCTCTCTGGTCTGCGTTGACACCGGCCATCCAGCAGATCCCCACAGAGCAGCCTCGACTGCCGTATTCGGAGATCCCAGCTCCCCCAGTTCCTGTTTCCGCCGCAGCCTTTCTCCTCAGTTTTCTGGAGCAACAAATCTCTGCTACCCCTGCGTCAGACCCAGCGTCCGCAGCCCCGGTCGGATGCCGCTGGAAGCCGGTGTATCATGACAAGGTAGGTGATAATAACGCTCCTGCATGGCGGAAATGTAGTAGGAGCGACGGAGGCAGAGCTCAGCCCATAGATTCACCCGCTACATCCCGGCCTGTTGACTGCGTCGCTGCTGAGATCACGGTGACCAAATAGCGGTCACGGTAGGTAGGAATATCTGGTCCCGTTATATCAGCACCAGTTACTAGGATATTATAGCTCTGCTTCAGATTGACGTCGGGTTGATAGTTACATACGTTGCATCCACATTAACTAACCCGCTGCCTCCTTTGCTGCTCCATCGCGTTGAGAGAAGGCAAGTGGGCATGTTCAAAACAATTTGGTTCACAGTGTATCCGCTTAACGACTAGGGTAGTTAGTCTGAAACCTCCTTTAAGACTGGAGCATTACCTCAACTGGGCAGTGTGAATGAACGGGATTTAAAGCGGGTTCAGTCGGCAGCCCTATTAAAGGCTAAAGGCATCAACAGTGCTAGGAGCGTGTAGCCTGTAAGCTAGCTGCGTTTGTTTTCCGTTTGTCGTCGGTAAATTTGAGTTGATACGGTTGAATGAGAGAGAGAAATGCGTTTGACCCCCACCTTTGCGCACACATACCGTCAAACTAAAGACACATGACACGGGAGTTGTATGACAAGTGTGTGTGTGTGTGTGTGTGTGTGTGTGTGTGTGTGTGTGTGTGTGTGTGTGTGTGTGTGTGTATCTGTATCCTTCAGCGTCTTTCCTTCATTGTGTTTTATGTGTGGCGAACAGACAAAGCTGCTTGTGTTTCAGCCTCAGTGCACTGCTGCTGCTAATATCAGGATTTGCTTTGTAACAATCACCACAGCCAGGTGTGCGTTTGTTTGCTGTATCTGGAGGTGTTGTTGATGTGTAATAAAGTCCCTCTGACGTGTGATTATGAAATGAAATGGCTCATAGAGTCGGAGGAGTCTCCCTCCCATCCCCTCCTCACATGCACACTATGGAGCCCCCATGATGATATGGATGGCAGCACCCACATGCACAGACAGTTGTGTTTGTGGTTCTGTGTTTCAGTGTAGCTCAGCTGACTGGCGTCAGAGCTGGTAAGGCTAGAGGTTCACTTCCCAGCAGGGGCACCTATTTGAAGATGTATGCATTCAAAGTGCCACCAATTGGCATGTAATAAATGTGGGTGGGTATCATATTGTCATGATTTCAGAACAAAGGCCAAAATCAAAGCATTTCAAGGAACAGTACAGTGCAAATCTCTTTTTAGTTGTATTTTATTTGTCATATTCAATGGAAAAATAGTGCAATGTCTTGTTGCTTTCTCAAGAAATCTCTTTGTATTGATGAAGTATGGATTTTTTTTCTTTCTTATCTGTAGTATTTCATATCAATTAATTTCTGCTACAACAACAACAACAACAACACATACTTCAACTGTGAAGCACAAGTGATTTTTCTTTCTTTGACAGCATATTGTCTGACAGTAAATTATTAGCCCATAGTTTTGTGTAGTGTCACAATTATCCCAAGTTTCGATCCCTTTGCAGCCAATGGTCCATTGTGTTCTCATTTGAATTGTAGTTGCTGACAAGGGAGAACTCAACACCTATGGACAACTAATGCATCATTAATGTTATCTAATAAAGTCAGCCATGGTAACTGGAACCAGATTGATTGAGTTAGTAGCCCTAATCCATTCATGAATAAGTAAACAGGCATATATATTGCGGTGACAGCAGTCTATGCCACGGCAGGGGAGCTCTGTCTTGGATTCCAGTGCCAGGGACTGTGCTGCTTCAGATAGACGCCTGTTTGAATGTGAACTGCTTTAAACTGTCAGGGGCCAATTATTTTACATAAAGAAAAGTGACTCATGCTTTGGCAACAATTTGCTTTGATCTGGGCTTTGCCATTTTTGGAATGAATAGGCATAGCCATGGGTGGACCCATTTATATCAGCCTAGTGCAAATAATAACATCAGAGCAGTTCATTTTAGGCTGCGTAATTTTTGATGAAGCACTTAAATCAAATGGTTGTGATAACACTCCAACTAACCCTGGAAATTTACTTGGCAGGTTTGAAGGTTTTTGCAGAGTGCCTCCCAGATTGTGTTGTTTCTGGCTGTTGAGTTGATTCCATTGGACAAATGTTGCATTTCCTACCATGTACCTACTGTAACACATGATAGCGCATCTATAATACAGGAGGCTGTGCTTTCTAGAGAAGTAGCACCCCCTCACTTCAGCTGATCTATTTTCTCTCTTTCCCCTTCCTTCGCCCCCCCTCCCTCTCTCTCTCTCTCTCTCTCTCTCTCACCCTCTGTCCTTTGTGCTTCCACTTTCCATGCGTCATGCCACTGTCTGTCTTCATTCTTGACTAATGAGTTCATTAAACATATTAGTGTTGCTCTGGCGAAGAGGTTAGATGCAGTGCGGTGAGTGGAAATGGGCGGTGACTTATTTTATAGTTTTATCTGTATTTAACACTATGCACATTTGTCACGTGGCGAGCACAGTTTCTCTGTTTGGTTTAGTGCAATCCACTGCCAAGTGGAGTTATATTTAAAATAGCACTTGGATTTGTTTTTCATTTCAGTTCTGTCTGCAATAACAGCCTGTCACCTGCACAGCAAGCGCCTCTGTTTGCATGAAAAGCCATTCTAATTTCAAGCATCACAGTGTTTTGGCTCAGTGTACAGTGTGTGTATAATGCTTGATATTGGCTTCAGTGTGCTGTGTATACATCCCCTTTTTGCACCCTGTTGTCCCAGATATATCCTTTTTTTTTTTTTTTTTTTTTCTTTTCCTGAGAACGTCAGACGGATGAGAAGAGAAAGCTGAATAGAGCTATGCAAGAAACAAGCAACACATTTTGAAGTGAAGAGGCTATGCAAGACACGGCAATGCTTGTAGCAAGCTGCAAAAAACAATGCTACCAAAAGAGGAAGGCTCATCTTGTAGCATTCTTTTGTTGGTATTGTTAATCTCTGTGCAGTGTATTTCTGTTCCCCAATTCCAGATAATGTACTGCAAATAGAGCAGAAGTCATTGAAAGGAAGCCTTTCCCTCTGTTGTTCCTGCTTTGAGGAAATATTGAAATTATTATGTACGGATACATGGACACCCAACCATTTCTGAGCCTTATTACGAAAGACTTGTTCTGTAAAGACAGGAGAGATAAAGAATAGCTGGTTCATGCACATGGTTCAGTGAACAATCACTGTATGTCCAGTGTTGGCATTTGGCTGGCATTTATCATGTGAGACTAGAGTTTGGTGTCTGTTTTCTTTCTCCTCTGCCCTCTAGGCTTTTAAAGACACCAGCAAAAAGATATGAAAATATTCATTAACCTCTTAAGATGTTAATGACTTTGTGGAGAATGTTAATGATGTCTTGTGCATTAAGGTCTGTAGAGCTAACCGACTGGAGGCCATGTGCAGCAAGCATACCTGTAGTTTCTTGTAAGCTTGCAGAATGCAGCCTTTCTAAAGGGCAAAATCTGTAGGAAAAAGGCCTTTGTGCCATCACTCTCATCCTGCCGGAGGGCCATTATTATCTGTATTGTAAGACAGAGTGTCTGTCTAGTGATCGTACGAGCCAATCACAGGGCGAGTGTGGGGCAGGTTTCCATGGAGAAAAGCAGGCCGGGCCGTTAGGCTGCTGGAGCTCAGCTTGAGCAGGCTAGCCTGATCCAGGCTGATAGCATTCTCCAGCAGCAGAAAAAGAAAAGGCCCCAGCAGGCCTGCCCTGCTCTCTGCCTGTCTAAATGCCTCGCTGCTTGTCTACCTGTCTTACTCAGCTAAATGTCTAAAGACAGGGCGGAAGAAGGGGAGATCTGAAAGGGAATTCAGTCAGACAGGCACAATAGGAGCTTGGCCCCATAGCCATGTGGCATCAGATTGGATTTGTGTAGGAACTGGATCTAGATCACATAATGCCTTAGCCACAGCTGTCTAGAGCGGGTTTGGAGGATTTTTGAATGTGTGCTGGGTTTGGGTTGAGGGATAACTCTGAGTGCGCCCCATCCCTCTTACTGTTGTTGTGACCAGTCAGAGATCCTGACCTGGACTTCCCCTCAAAGAGTATGTTAGCCCGGCTCTGTTTGGCCCTGCAGGGAGGCTGCCCAGCCTGCGGTGCACTCACATCAGAGAGGATGTGTGTTTGTGTGTGTGTGTGCACACACGCCTATGTGTGCTTGCTTTTGCTGTATCTTGGGGAGTTATTGCTGCTGCAGCCTGAGCTGGGAAGTGGGTCTTACGACATTTCTTCTCGGCTCATTGGAGCCATCCAGAAATAGGCATGTACCCATCCACATGCAGCACTTAAATTCTCGCCTTCCCTTTTTTTCCCTTTTCAGTAGGAGGCACTTAACTGCCCCTTGTTGCACAGCCTCCTGTGTACCTTTGCATTAATTTGTATCTATGTATTGCATTTTTATATATATATAGATATATCTATATATATATGTATTTATATATCTACCTGTCTGTGTATTTATTCTAGTTTATCACTTTGCTTGCCATGAAGACAAGAAAAACGCAGTGAAGTTTGAGGCACCTCCTCTCCACAAGGAACTGAATTCACATGGGTATGACACACAGTGAGAATTTTTAGCTCATCTGAAGTTGCTGAGCGACTCACTGTGGGACACAATCAGCCACCCCCCACCCTCACCCCCACTCCCTGCCAACCAACCACCCACCTACTGACAAAATCCCCTGATGTTCAGTGCTCATGGCCCATCAAACAGCCATGTCAGCCCCTCAGAGTCCACAGCTCAGGCCAGTATCAGAGCAGGCACGGAGGGCTGGAGGGATTCGGGGATGTTGCTAAAAATTCTCAGCCGTCTGACAAGATGCACTGTCTGGGTCTTATGTATCCCACAGCGTCTAACTTAAAACAGGATCCAAACCTACTTCAATCTCTAAAGGCCTTTTTCTTGCACGGGAGCATCCTGAAAGTACAAACCCACACTAGTGGCATCCACGGATGGATGGGACAGAAATTTGGAGTGTAGGAGAGGCAGATGGGAATGGAGGGGAAATTAGGAGAGAAGACAGAGGTAGTAATTGGGACAGCTGCGCAGCTTGAGGCATAAGCAGTCAGATCACCCACCTCTTTCAAACCCAACCCCAAAATATAAAAAAGAGAGCCAGAGAGCCAGATGCTGGTCATTAGGATCACAGTGACAATTGCCCAAATTCATTCTGCGGCCAGAACACAGAATGCACAAGCCCACAAAGACGCACACATAGGAACAGAAAAGAACAAGACCATGAGCTCATCTGACAGAATGGGTGCATTTCCCAC
The DNA here is from genome assembly GCF_021018895.1 of Seriola aureovittata. Classification (NCBI taxonomy): domain Eukaryota; kingdom Metazoa; phylum Chordata; class Actinopteri; order Carangiformes; family Carangidae; genus Seriola; species Seriola aureovittata. The sequence goes on along the minus strand of NC_079382.1, from coordinate 16,275,038 downwards.
TCTTGGGTAGAAAGGTTGTGTGACAGGCCTGCCTCTGCACGGGGGTTTGTGGATATTATTCTGTTTTCAACAGGAAGCCCAAATTCCCAGCAGCAACTCCACCTCTACCCACACACATAAGGATTATTGAATGGCCTCCATTTAGCCAGTGGTATCTGATCCAGCACTGGCCAGTACTGGGTGGCCGGCATGTGACCTCCCCACAGGTCCAGAGAGAGTTCAACCCCAGGCTCCTGGAAAGTGGGACCTGGACCGTGATGAGAGGCCTGCATTATCTTACTCACAGGCAGGGGGGCTATTTATGTCATTGTTGCCTTTCCTGCTTTCTAGGGGGTTTGTTTGTCACGGTGGGGGGTGCGGGTGGTGTTAGTGGTGGGGGGTTGTGTTTGTAGTCTTTTTGCTGTTACACTACTGATCCCCTAAGGTGTAAATTCATCTCTGTGACCTCCATTGAGAAGTCAGAATGGAGGGTCAGCTACACTGTCCTCTAGTCCTCTTAGCTGGAAGGGATTCAGTGTTTCACTTAGCACTCAGCCCCTACGACGTCTGTGCCAAGTTCACAGGAGGTGAGGTGGTTAATGTGCGTGTGTCCATCTCCATATCTTTCAAAGAGTTCATTGTAAGTGTGTGTGGCATGTGCAGTGTGTGTTACCGATGGCTGGCGGTGTACGGCGGCGGCTGAGAGGATTGTCAGGGATCGTAGAGGATTGGCCTGATTGGATTTCCGTTGCAGGAGTCCTGTCACCTGGCCCAGCATGGCGCTCTGGAAGACAGCAGGGTAGCAATCAGACAGCAGTGACACTGTGAATATCCAGGGAAATTTTCATCCAGGCACTGCAGATACAAACATCCACTGTATAGAACAGAAGGATAGACTTCCTAACACCAAGTTCCAAACGTCTGACAAATCCTTGATTCAGTTCTTTTAAGAGGTGTTGAAAAATCTTCCCTTTACGGAATAAATCCACCTTCTGACAGTTAAGAATTCATGGTAGTGGTTAGTTTCTGGAACCATTGAATTGCTTGATGGCATTTTTCCTACTCTCTACCAAACTGACCAAATGCAGGGGGTGGAATGTCTCCATATTATACATATATTCTCTTGTATTCGATGGTCCCAACTCTTTCATACCCAACCCTCAGAATCAAACAAGAAGACTTTATTTTTAGACATTCGAATAATGATCAAGTATTACACTGGTGGAAATGCATTGTTAACCAGGCAGCTATGGTAATTTCTCCAATAAGTATCCTCAAAAGACCAGAATGCAGTGCAGATACAAGACATTTTGTGTTCTGACTTAAATGCACAATGCTCCCGACTGGAGAAAAAAAAAAGCTCTGATATGATTTTTTTTTTTTTTTTTTTTCTCCGCTACATATAGGTCTATAACCCACAGCTGAATAAACAGCTTGTTCCATTGAGCTTGTCAGGCCTTTTTCTCTGGGGGTTGTTGAAAAGCACTCTGGGAAATATAGGAAATCACTAACTGAAGTCAAATTAGACAGGGAAGGCTGAAAGAAAGTGGGCACAACAAAATAGTAATTATAACAATGGCAGAATAACTCCTGGAGTGCATTGTTCATCACATATTGATGATCTTCAACAGTGTAAGAGTATCTGAGGGTGGATTGTTCTTCTTAGTTCTTCTGTTACAGTTCTCCTTTAGGGCTGAGGAGGGTTTAATCGAGGACATCAGCAAAGGATCGGGGCGGTATTTTACAAAGAAGGGCTAGAATTATAACCAGAATACTAAGCCGCTTTGAGTTGTACACATCTGGTCATTAATTGTATACAGCAGTACATTGGTTTGGACACTTCTGAGGTTTCTAATTTTGTTCTTGGAGTACACCCGCCCACAAGAGGCAGAGATATCTGCATGTTCACTGTACATACTGAGGGATCACTGAGGTGTTGAAGAGCGGACTACACTCTGACTCTCTCGGCGGGTTGACATGAATTCGTGCCTGTTCAATTTGCTCCGCTAAAGACAGAGAGAACACCACAGAGCTGGATCTGCTGCAGAATGTAGACAAAACATACATCAGCATTATTTTTGACATATATTGCAGTTGCAGTGCATTTGAAGAATAGATTTAAGGTTATATTAACTCAATAGATGAAACTTGAAACATTTCCAGGAGCTTCGCCTTCAGACCTCTCAGTGATGTCCAGTCTCTTGTTACTTAATGGTATTTCTGGGCATTAAGAAGTTGTGTGTGCCAGAAAAGTCTCATTCCCAGTGTTTCAGTTATTGATTGAGTTATAAAATGAATTTACAATCCCCATGTTGCAGGCTTTGCACTATAGATATTGCATTCTTTGACACTGCAACATCAATATGAAATTCTCAGCCCTTGTACAGTAGAGACAGGAGGTTGTTTGTAGGTTGCTGGGGCAATTCAGATAAGTAATGTGCACAGCCAGTGAAAAGTAACATGTGTTACCATGACGCCAACACAGACCTCATTGGTTGCTCGCCAATTGATTTTTCACTTTCGCATCGCTTCTGAAATAAATAATTGCGGAAGTGAAAAAGGCTGCTCATTCCTGTGTACACACGAACCATAATGTCGAGGGAAAATTGAGCTGTACATTTTAGAAACCTGTGTTTCAGTCTGCGTCATTATCATTTTGTCACATGTCATCCTGTGGTCTCTGCAATATTTCCTGAAATGTCACTAATGCATGCACAATATATTTAGCTTTATGAACAATGGTGTTGAGAAACAGACATCTTCCTGTGTTTTATGCTCTGCTGAGTGTTGTGTGGAGCCCTGCAATGCAAGACCTGTGGTTTCACAGTTGTGGAACCTAATCCATCCATCTACCGTCTTCATGTGGTTTCTCTCAGCATAGAGCTAGTGGCTGATACAGCGGAGGGTTAAGTGTTCATCTGGTGTCTTTGAAGCATCTGTAAGACAAAGTTCAGCTGTTTGTTTCTCCCCCTCCATTCCTTTGCCTGTGTCCCTCTTGTTGTCTCTCCTTGCTTTTTCTCAGGTTTTATCTCTGGTTTTCTTTTCATCTTTTGTCGTGGAGGTCACTGGTTTAAAAACTGTGAACTGTGAACCCGGCAGGGCCTCTTATCCAAACCCGTTACCTGCCCTAACCTCACAGTCAGAATCAAAGACCACCTTTGCTTTACCATGTCAGCACTTTCCTGTTACACATCCAGCTGCCTCTGCGAGCTTGTTGATGCCCCTCAGTCCTCCTTATGTGTTTGTGAGAGTGGCAGCAGTGGCATTCACCTATGGCAAAGCCTTTGGCAAATCAGCATGAGACTATTTGCATCTGACATGCCTGTCATGTAGCCCCAAGGCTGTTGCGCTCACAGTGTCATTTCCTCCCCTTCCTCTCTTTTCATGTTGTCTTAGTATTATCCTCCACCACAACTCTACTGCTCCTCATTGCCAGTCCCATAACTGCAGAAGGGACTTTTAAAGGCCCCGCTTGCTCAGTTTTAGCTGTGGTCTGGGAGAGCAGTAACAACATGCCATTCAGATATAAGAGCCCCTAACATGACTCAATGAGATGACACATGAGATGACACAGCAGTCTAAGGCCCATTATGCTGTTTGAGCTGTGGGACAGAGCAAGTGACTGACCACCTACCAGAAGAAATGATGAAGCATCCCTCATGGAAACAACGGGAAAGTGCGACAGAGGCCTTGGATGGACAGGATGGAGGTAGTCTGAACCAGTGGGATGCATTCTGTCTGTCCATGTCGGTGGCCCAGAGCTACTTTTGACGAGGATCGAGGAGACACTCGTGTGATGCCAGCCACACTACCAGGTTTTCAAATATGCATCTATAAAATAGCTGTGTGACAAGCCGCTCCAGAAACAGAAAACAGCCTCCCCTAGCCTGTTTTTTATTTATTTATTTATTTATTTATTTATTTTTATACTTTTCTTTGATCTTGTGACAACAGCAAAGAATTGAAGTTGGCACATCAACTCAATGAAGAGCTTTTAACACCCAGCGAGGGCTTTGCCTCCTCACTTTGATTTGTGGAGTAAATCAAGGATTATTGCAGATGTATCCGGTGTTATGGTTGTCCTCCAACTCTTGATATTTAAACAAAAACTGTAATCACCTGAACTACTGCGCTGCCAGATTAGAAAATGAATGATGCAAGCCACAAACCTGTATGGCACACTTACTCATCATCATTCCACATGTGTACTCTTGAGAACGTGTTATTGAGTGTCATAATGGTACCCTACAGTCGTTGCAGGATAACCTACCCCGGCTGAATTTGAGAGCTAATTACATGTTGGCTATTGAACTACTTGTCCCAGTGAGTGGGGAAGTCTTTACAGCATGGAGAGGGTCAGGCCTGGCTAAGGTCAAGCTGTGAGGGTCAAGCTTCATCTGTATGCTTACCCCTCTATTTGAAAGCTGACCCATCCACTCGGTTGAAATAACAAAACGCCTTCTGCGCTCGGTCTCTTTTCCGTTCATAGCGGCATCATCCGCCTCACTCGGTCTTTGCTCTCCTCTGGCAATTGGCGCCCTAATTGAGGCACTCTTGAGCCATGTTTAGCACCGTGGCAACGTTGCCCTGCAGATAATCATTGTCTTGTGGATTAGCATAACAACAGAGGAGAGGCTTTGCTTTAATTCCACTAACACTGGACCAAGCTCCTTTGTGTCGGCTCGCCTGCCGGGCTTGTCTTAACTGGGATTAGAAGTATGGGCTGCTAGCGCCCACCAGGCCCCCACATTGCGCTCATGCCCCTGCCTTTGTTCTTAAGTGAAACCTCTTCGTGCCCTTGGATCTCTCTCAACGGCAAAACCAGGAAATCACGATTTTCACCTCACCATTGTGTTTTGAACCATGCCTGAGTGTTAAACTTTAGCAATGTGTTCCAAAACTTAACTTGAAAAGAGTAGTTCGCCCTGAACTACTCATGTCCACTGAACGCCAACACATTGAGAATTACCCCCAGGTCCCATCCTGGCCTTCTCGCAAAGGACTGACGTTAACAAGGCTATCTTTGTATAGTTAAAGAAAGCTTGCGCAGCATGCTCTGCACCAAGTTGTTTTACTTTCCTTGTGTGTGCAAGTTCAGGAGTCCCTATGCTTCAAACATACAAGAATCATCTTAGCATGTCTTAAATTAAAAGTGTTTATATGAGTTCCAAATGACCACAGTCAGGTATGGAGTGAAAAGCTTGTCGTTATAGAGAGGGACGTGACACAGTGGTAGCTTACACATTCAGACAGTCTATCCTTGTGGGTATTCATGATGTACTGTATGTTGAACTCAGTGAAAGGAAAGGAGTACTTCTGTGAAGACTGGAGAAAAAAAAGTGCGAGAGCTTGAGAGAAAAGTTCAGCTCGTGTATACTTTCTCACCTACGCACACCTGGCCAATTTTTGCAGGAAGTGGGCGTGCTATTCAGAAGGTTACTAAAATAGTTGGATGCTGTCCCGCCAATTCTGAGTTAATAAAGGTGTGGGGGAGGGGATTTCAGACCCTGCCTGATGATCCGACAAGCAATTTGTTTGAAGCGTAATGATGTCTTAATCCTTATTGGAAATCATAAACTATTATACTCCCAACTGTAAAAAAATAAAAAATAAAAAAAATACTCCAGATTTTTAATTAAAATCGTGAACATGTTGCTTTTTTAACAGGAATGAAATGGCGTGCCTGGCTGATTTTTATGAGAAGTGAGTCACAGTTGGTAGAAAGTGGGTTTGGTTGGCGGCAAGTGCAGGGAGAGAAGGCAGGCGTGCAGCAGGAGCGTGCCATGCTGTCCTATCCTGATCTGTTGGCGCAGCGCAGTATGAGCTCCCATGGGAGACTGGGTGTAACCACTTGTCTGTTTCTGCTGGCAGAGGGGAGAGGGGAGCTCAAGAGCACAGAGATGGAGGAGTGAAGGGGAGAGGAAAGGCGTAGGGGGGAGTGGGGGCAGCCGCTGACCCTGTAAGCGCACGAGATTAAGAGGAATAATAAAAAGGGGTCTTGGCAGTGCTTCACTAATATGCGTGGTAATTTAAAGACGCTTCGAAAAGAAATGTCAGTGATGTGTGGGTGGGCACATTTAATGTGTGTGTGTGTGTGTGTGTTTGTGTGAGAGAGTGAGTGAGAGTGCACACATCAACAATCTCCATGGAGGATTCCTGTGGTAAAGCATTCTCAGTTTCTCAAGCAAACAAGTGGTTGAGGCGTGCAAAAGGAATTTCAGGCCCTCTCAATAAGATGACCACACCATTGCAACGGAGCTCCTTTGAAAGATTAGCAGAGTCTATATGCTTTTGCCACACACAGACAAACCCGTACACACACTTCTTTGTCCTGTAGCTGATTTATTTTGTGGAATGGTGGTTTCACACTTTTCCTTGTGGTTGACATTATCTTGGTATCTTTCCCTTTGCCAGGCTTTTTTCCAGGCTAATTTACTGTGTTTAAGGCAACCAACTCACCAGCCAGCAGTGTTTAATTCAGTCCAACTTGCAGTGTCAGCACTTGGCAAGGCCGTGGCAACACAACATAGCCGGTAGCTCTGGATAGTATTTCTCTTATTTAATATGAAGGACTCTTGAGGACTCTTACGATCATTTGGTGACCCATGTTTGAAAAACAAGACAATATGATTCAGTCCAAATAACTAATGACACTCTGGGCTACTTGCATTCGCCTCTAGTGTAGTGGGCTGTTTACAAGTGGGCAAGGGATGGGGGGAGGGCGAGTGGTGTGAGGCAGGCTGCTGGAGCAGGTGACATCTGTGACCCAGCACAACAGTGGTGGATGCTGGACACATGCTTCTTCCTCAAAGGCTACTGGCACCGTTTCTGCCTCATTGGGCTCATGCCCACACACACACCCTCAAACACACGTTTTAAATGCTTCATCTGAATGAGTCCACTGTACATGAGGTTATCTTGAAACCATAACCTTCAGCCAGCAAACCTTTAGGATATAAAGCCTTCAAAAATCCTTTTTGCCTCACAGTCTTTTTGTCCATTTCATTGACTGGAGAGAATTTTCTCTTTTTTTACCCCCTTAATTTTAGACAGTTGACCTCCACTCGACAAGCTGCTAACAGCTACTTTGTGAACATGACAGGCCGCCAAACATCAGGATTACAGGCTTACAGAAAATGACCTCCCAATATGTGCAGCTAAGAGCTACTACTAGGTCAGTTTGTCTATTACACACTTAAATCAAATAGAAAATAGGACTGTTGAAGTAAGCGCAAAATTGAAATATCGCACTATAGATAAGCCAACCACGGTGGATGGCAAGCAACCACTGCAACTGTGCTATGTTCACGTTTCTCTCTCCAACTTCGGTGCAGAAAATAACGAACTAAGATAACTCCTCTGTGATACTCACACATAAAAGCGCATTTCATTTTCATGATTCATCAATCAGAACTCACAAACATGTGCATAAATAGGAAAGCAGGTGAAAACAGGTAGAGCAGGACAAATAATGCATTGTCCTGTCAGATATCACATACTGCACCTTTGAGCCACCCTAAATCACTGTAGGGGAAATTTCTTCACCACCACAGCTTTGATCCAAAACCCATCTCAGGAATGGGACCTGCCCTTTGCTCATCACTAATATAACAAAACATACTCAATCACAGAGAACACATACTGTACACACACGTGTGCATGTGCTTACTGGAACTTTTTCTCCAGCTTCACAAAATGACAATCAGATGATTGATCTTGCTTGCTGAGTTATTAACCCATTATATTTACCAAGCCATTAGCTGCCTGATAATTGAACTGTTAATTAAAACAAAAGCTTTAGTTCCCCCTATTGAATCCCTAACTCCCCTCACAGAGCTGAAGACCATTATATACAATAAAGAGCAGAATATTAACTCTCCATCCATTTTTCCCTCCATTTTCATTCCCTGCTGTTGCACAGAACTGTATTGTCACATATCCAAAAGAGTCCACATACAGGGTTTTGTCAATGCATGTCATGTTATTACAATCTTACAATAAGTCAATGGTATTATTGTTTAATTTTATTTTAATGCAGGACTACATGATTTACATATACAGTTCTACATCAGCTCACCCCCTCCACATTGCCCCTCCCTTCTCCTCCCCTCTCCCCGGAGGGAGCGCATTTCTCCTCCTGCTTTCTCATTGCACTCTGATAAAGCAGACTCTCCCTCTGATGTCTCTTATCTCCTCTCATCTCCTGCAGTAAAGACCGTCTCTGTTTGTTTTATGCTTCCTGCCAGTTTTTCCTTTACATTTTTTTCCCGCTCTACTCCTCTTAGGTGATGCCCAGTGCCTCTTCCCAGTATTGTATGCAATGGATCAAAACTGTCAGAATAATTTAATGGAGTGCTGACCTGCCTCCTGACCCCCGCTGTTTATCAAATTCTATCATATACTGTAGCTAGAACCCCCCCCCCCTCCATTGTGTGAGAGGTATAGATTTGTTGCTCCATATTTCTGGCAGTGCAGCACTCTGCTGCTTGCTTACTGCCGTTGACAGAGTGTGTGTCCATTGCAGGTTATGCTTGGCTGCGTCAGGGTAATGCTGCTGGCTAGCACACATCTAGCAAACAAACAACATATATTATATTGGAGGCAAAAAGAGTGGTTATCACTGTAAAAAAAAAAAAAAAAAAGGAAAAGGTCAAATGACTGGCACCATAAGATTAAAGTAAAATATCCAAATTCAAATAAAGTGCAAAAATGTTATAGGTATTTCCTGAATAATATTAACACATGATCAAATTTCTGAAATAAGTTTTATTTTGGAAGACAAAATAAAAGATCTCTGTATATAACAGATAAAGTATAGATTTAATGTTTAAACGTAAAGTAATACAACATAACACAACGTACGACATTTAATATTTAAACTACTGTGCTGATTAACAATAGAAATGTTTCTTCTAATTCATGAAATGTAAGCTTTAAGATTATAGTGAAATATCATCAACTGAAAATACACTGAAGAAATACAAAATAAACTGATACATTAAAAAGATTTTCACTGTTTCAATTAAAGTGGGGTTGGAAACCTAATTACGAGTAAAGTACACACCACTGCAGATTCTAAAACACTTTAACATTCAGATGTAAATTATAATCTCAACCAATTATTCATAAACAGTTCCTCAAAGCCACCCAGGAGGAACTGAGAAAGCTAAACTGGCACTTCTCCATCTGTCTTGTCTGTTAGGGTTACTATCATGGTGAGGTCATGATGTCACCTTTGAATCAGGTGGAGAAAGCGACAGATTGCACTGTGGAGCTGAGGTAGTGGTGGTCTGTTGTTTTTTTTTTTTTTTTAGCTTGTATTTTCCAATTCTGTTATATGTTGTTTTCCACAATATTCTCCTGACCCCTGGTGGCTCTATAGAGTTCTGATCATATACAGTATGTGGACAAACATTACGCTGTATTTTAATTCAGAATGTAGTGTGTAATAAAAGTAAAATCAAAATGCACCACAAATAGTCAATGATCCTGCACCAGAAGTGACAGTGCGGCGTTGCAGATGATGAACAATCCTCCTCCAAACTGCCAGTGATCAGCTGGATCACTGAGGCATCAGCGGGGGGAGAAAAAAAACAGAAACAGATGACACACTGAAAAGTACCTAAAAACTACAATTTCATTTCCACCATCCCTTTAAACAAAATTATCTGTCCCATTTTCCATTATGAGTTCATTCTGGCAATGTGAACACGGAGTACAATCAGTTTGAGAGTGCTAATCATTAAATGTTTACCACTTTAGACACGCACCCAACGCATGTCTTAGCGCTCACAAAAATGTCAATCGCCAAAAGAAGGAAAGACGTGGATTCACAGTGGATTCAGCAATGAACACTTTTCACAGATCATCAGTATATCATAGCAAGGTAAACACAGTCATAGCTAAAAAAAATATAATAAAATTGGTACACCGAAATCAAACCAACCATCCAACAATTCTATTGACTGCAGCTGCATTTACCGTCACGACATGTCTGAGAGTCATGGCGGTCTTTCTGTCAGTGTTCTACCGAGAATTGAAAAAAGGATGGATGATGATGATGATGATGTCTTTCAAAAGGGTCTATTCCCCTTTCAGTGTCCTGACTCAGAGGAAGGAAAACACAAGTATTATATAACAGTATATTAATCACAATGTAAAGCTTAGAAACAGTGGTTACAATTGACTAATAATAACTGTTCTTTCTTCTGCAGTTGATACTTACTCGTGATTGACTTGTCTCTCTGTTGGGTGCCTGTTCTCCCCTGTAAACCTTGTTCCAATGCTTCATCTAAAAAAATGTGAGCAAGTGTTTATTATTAACAGTTATGTTGGAAAAGGGGATCTAGACGGCACTCAGAAAGAAACAGGAAGCTACATGTACAAATCAGATTTGGGTGAAATATAATATCTGTCAAACATCTCTCCAAGTGAAACACAAGCTGTATCATATATTTCTGTGTTAAAAGAAAAAACAAACAAAGACGGTGAGTTGTATAAACCATTGGTGCCACGTTAACCGAGTGTTTTATGTAGTCTATTTTAATTCAGCTATCAAATGTCAAATGTGTATATTTTGAAGTTAAAAACAGTTTTGATTTTTTTTGTTTTTGTTTTTTTTTACCCAGAATGCATATTACAGTGGCCATCAAATTGCAGAGCTGCTTCCTGCATAATTTTGTGGGAATGACCCGACTTATCTTACTGCACAGCCTGATGGAAAAGTCATCGAAAATAGGGATTGGTGTTCCTGATGTGTTTGAGGCACTACGTGCATTTTTGTATCTGAAAGGAGAGGTTTAACACTTGTTTTGATTTGGACCACTGGACTCATTGTACAGCTGTGTCAGGATGGGTGGCTATGTCCTTTAAACATAAATGCAAGCCAACCAAATAAAATAGCGTGTGCATGGTTTTGTTGTTACCCAAATATATCATTATATATTATATAATATTATACTATATATCATTAAATGTTATTTATACCTATAGGCTCACACATTCAAACACACACCACACACACAGTACATATAGTATTGTAGCTGTTAGGGATAATAGGTCATTCCATTCCTATGTGGGTGGGATGTGGTTGTGGTGGTTGCCAGTTACAACCACCTTACCATACCACTGGTTTGTTGGGCCTATAACAACATGGTAACCGCGGCCCTGTAGCCTACTTATGAAAACAATAGTAAGAAGCGATCACCTAATACACTTACATCTTCTACTTCCTGCCTATTGCAGTGCATTGTTTCCCTGCCATTTTACTTTTGTCAGAGCCATGTATGTGCTTGCACTCACTGTGACATCACTGAAAGGGGGCGTGGCCAGACGCGCAAGATGCCTGAAAAATTCAGCCTGGAGAGCAGTGCAGCTTTGTAGTATTCAAAAGAAGACTATGCATTATGCATATTTTGAAATATGCATACTATTTTCTGATATTTTATTCATCAAATGATTAATGAAGATAATAAGAATAAGAAATTCGTAATGAAAATAAATGTTAGTTGCATCCTTGAATTTAATATCTGTGATTTTTGAATGTTGGTCAGACAAAATAAGCAATTTGAAGATGTTTCGTTAAGCGCTAGAAAATGGTGGACATTTTTCAATAAATTGTGATATTTCTTTGACCAAACTTGATTGATCAAGAAAATATCCAATACTGATAATCATCATTTTTACCACTATACCAAAATAGCTCAAGTTTAAGTCTCTTTTTACAGCCACACAGTTACACAAAAAAACGTTTTTCTTTTTTTTTTTTTTTTTAAAAAGAGCAGCTGTGGCGAAACAGCAACGCGAGTCGCTGAATAAATCACTTTATGAGGAGCTGTTTAGCCATAAAGGTGGAGATATCCTTTTAACAAGCTAAGCAAATAATGCCTCAAAATGATTAATATAGAAAAAGCTGACTATAGGATGTTTGCAAAGAGATGAAAAAAGCACTGAACCTGGGAAAGGAAACGGAAAGCAAAGCAACTTTATTTTATATTTAATAGAGGTGTATATAAATCTTACAATCTGAGTATTTAATTAAATAGATCAACCGGTTAAATGAAAGTGTGCATCAAAAAAATGAATTCACAGAAGGTAACTCATACGTTCGTACTATAAACCTTGTTTCATGTATTTTCTTTTTTTTTTTATCCTTCTTTTATCATTCCCTGCATCGACTATAAAGAATCTTCACACCAGTCATTTTTCTTTACAATGGAAAAACTGAGGGGGAAGGACACATCAAAGGACACACTGTTTGACAAAGGGTCCTGGTTCTGGTATGTGAGACAGGAAAATTCATTTTCTGATGCCGAGTACGAGTGTTGAGGTGCGTTATCACCATCAGCACTGATGTTACAGATGATGTCGGTGCACCTGTGATGTTTTAGTCCAGTTGCACTCTGGCGTTGCAGTGTCGACCTGTTTGCAAAGGATTTGACTGCTGCAGCCAGGCTGTCTGCCTGTCCACACTGTGGAGTCTTAAGCCAATTCAAGGCTTTGTTTTCCTTCACTAACCCTAACCCAAATGCCTCCTTCTGTCCCCTAGAAACCACTCAAATTAATTTTTACAGTAAGTTTACCAATGGCTTTAGTACCCATGAACTCTGTTAGAGAAGGGCTCTTGCTCTGAAATAAAGGTGGTGGAGGATTCAAGTTTTTTTCTCCCTTTTTCCATTTCGAAGTGAAGCATTTCCTTTCACATCCATGAGTTGAAAAATATAATGTTGTGAAATTTTCCCTCTCCTTTTGCATTTATCTATCACTCCCTCTAATCATATTTGTCATTCATTCGAGGGTGTCTGTGGCACTTGAACACAAAAGGCTCCGGTCATGTGATTAATATCAGAGGAGCAGTAGTTCTGTTTAGAGACACCCCTGTCAATATGATCTGACACACTTATGATATCTCATTTTCTCTCCATCTGTCACTGTCCCTCACCCTTTATTTGTGTCTCAGCCCATTTCCCTATGATATGATCTTCTGTAAACACAGACGGCTGACAGATATATAGAGTCCTATCAAATGACCATACAAACACCTCCTCTGGATATCCAGAATATTCAATTTACTCAAGCCCTCTCTGTCTCCATCCGCGCACACAGACAGAGAGATAGACAGACACCGGTCTGAGATCAGGTGTGTGTATGAGGTTGCAGTCTGCTCTCTCTGTTAGGTCCTCGTCTCCCACCAGCCTTCCAGATGGTCATGGTGTCTGCACCACACCTTTTGCCCACATGACACTCCCTGCACCCTCCCAACCCCCGCCCACACCCCCTGCTTCCTGTTACAAAGTACGCAGTTAAAAATGAAGTGAAATATGTCTTGTACAAAATTCCTCATTAGCGTTAACCTTGCATTGATTATAGTTCCGGGATTTCTGGCACAGCTTCACCTACAGTGCGTCCAAGGAGCAGGGAGAGGGGAAATTGTCTGAAGAGGTCGAAACTCAAGCAGCACTTGTAGTTTTTATTGTGAGACCAACACGTTACGAGGCAAAACGCACCAATGAAGTTGCTCTTTCAGATTGTTCTGTCAGATAAATGGGGAAATATGTAAGCTGTGCGTGAGCCCTTGTCTGAGACACAGTTTTTACAGCCTGACCTATAAACAGAAGTGACAGGCTACTTCTTCAAAAATATACGCTGATCAACATTAAAACCAGTTTCCTGTTTTAATGTTCTGTCTAGGTTAGGCTAATATTAGCTTATACTGTACATATAATGTATTTATTGGCTAATAATGTTTTTTTATAAGCCTACGTGCCATTAATTAAACACCAATCAGTCACATCATCAAAATAGGTAACTGGTTTTACAGTTGTGGCTGATGGGTGTGTAATATAATATAATCTCCATTAACCTTTTGACATCTTAACAGCCATTCCTGTGTTTGCTTTTTTACCAGCAAATAAGAACAAACTATAAAAAAAATACAAAGAAAACTGATATGGGTTAATTCCGTTTGAATGAGCCAACCATGTAAATTGTACACATGGCAAAGATTTTGTAATTTAATCATAAGCTTTTGTGCTTTTTCTTTCAGTCGCACTTTTTTGAATTGTGACATTTTTAATGAGCTTAGTGTCAAGGCAAACATATTCCAAAGAAAAGTAAGGTTGGTACTGATGTTTAGGACTTTAACTAAGGATTATGTTGGTGACATAACATTTTTCAGACTAACACAAAACTAAAAATAAACCATTCAGTCATTATCACATTTGAAAAAGCAGCTAATCCTCACAACTGAGAAGGTGAAACCAGAGAACTTGTGCCAGTTATTACAGGAGGTACTGATCATTACCCTGTCGATCAACTAATCAATTCATCAACCAATTGTTTCAACTTGAGTGACGTTTGAAGAGTGTTATCATTCTTTTTTTCTTTTCTTTTTTTTGTGTTTTTGCCACAAATGATTTTTCATGGGAAGGACCCACAGTAGCACACGCTGTTTGTTTTACAAGAGCAAATGAAAACGCTTTCACAAACAGTCCACAGATTGAATCGCTTTTGCTTTGGATCAGTCAGCGAAAGCAAATACAAAAAACAAGACTTTTATTTTTTAAAACACAGATCATTAAATTATTCAGTGAAAGTTTGCAGAGGGGTGCGCGCTCTTCTTCTGCAATGCCCTGCTTCACATTCATACGGCAACTCAGATTCGCTCGGGGAGCTCTGCAGGAGAACCGCGCGTTTGTTTTCTTCTTCTCGTGCTACAGTACAGAGCAGCTACACCGGCGCACATTGGACAGTGTGTGCTCTGCCCGTGGATGCATGTGGGCGTAGAGGGAATGTGGGTGGGTGGGGGGTAATTTATCCTCAGCCGGACCGCTTCTGGTCACAATTTCATCTCTTTTGACTTTTGACAGATTTCCATTTTTCAACTTTGATTGAGGCCACTCGTTCATCTTTTGATTCTGTTCCCGTCATCACACCTTTCAGTCATTATCGCTGTGAGGTTCAGCTATTCAAGAGCTGTATTCCCATTCACTCTCCGTGCTCCGCAGTACCCCTTTTCATTAGCGTGCTCCATTCACTCCATGTTGTTCTCTATTAATACATTCCTTCCTTTCGCCCCCCCCCGTGAATTCCTCTGTACTGTATATATAAACTCCCCATTTGTTGTCCTTATCACAATCATCTCTCCTGCTGCCCCTCTCCTCCTCTTTCTTTCTGTTTCCCTCCCTTTCAAGCTTCTCTACGCCATGTGCTCTCTGTACACCCCGCCCCACCCCCCTCCTTGCATTTCTGTCTCTCCCTGCCTGCCTCCATCCTTACTGCAGGGTTGAATCATCCCCATTTCTGCTTGCCTTGTCACGTTTGGCCCCTGTGTGCATCTGTCCGGGCCTCATCACACGGCGCTGGCGCTAGCTGGGCTGACATCTCGCCGCGGCGCTAAGGGCCTGTGATGTCCATGACGCTAGCCCTGACCTGTCCCTCACTCCTCAAAGCACTGACATCATCAAATGGGGACACATTTCTGCCCAGGGGGCTATTAATCGCCAAGTATGGTGTGAGCCACATTTTCATCCATGCCATATCTAGATTAGAAGAGGAAGGAAACAAGGGAATTTTATATCTTTGTCTTTTTCTTTTTTTTTGTGTGTTATCAAAGACAAATTCTAGCTGGCTGCAGATTTTATGCCTTTTCATGTAGTTCGTATCCTGCCGTCTCCTCGCTCGGCATTCTCTGGCTGTTGTCGCAAAGAGGGACCACATCAGCACTATTCTCCTCAGAGCCGCTTCCCCGCGCACTCCCGCTTCAAAACGACACACCTCAGATCACACGCGTGTGTACGCTCACATGCGCACATACACTCGGAACAGCAGAACCTCCATCCTTGATGCAAAAGTGCACACAAATGAAAGCCCCGGCATCCTCCTTGGTGGAAAATTGAGTCATGGTCCTTCTGCTCTCGTAAACTGACAGACAAGCCAAGCGAAAAATGGAATCAAAATGTCCCTATATTGGGGGAGTGAGTGTGTGGGCATGAGCACTGGCACTGTGTGATTCTATAACAAGCACATGCAAATCAAGTCAACCCAACCCTAGGCTCATTAAATAAAACATGGAAGTAAGGACAAAAGCCTGCTTCTACTGTAACCTTGCATATTCATATTTCCTAATGTGGAGTGGAGGGATGTTACGCAGGGTGACATTATGTGGCTGGGTGCTTCTTGGGTGTGTGTGCTGTTCTGCAGGCTCCGAGCAGGGTGTCGTACGAGTTACTTCTGTTTTTCAGATTTCTCATTTCTAATTTGGGGATATAGGAGTCAGACGCATTTTAACCCTTGGCTGCCCTGAGATTTCTGCAGTTACATACTGTGGTTGCACCTAAAAATGAACTGTGCTTGAGACAAAAATGTGTGCACAGCAACTATGTACAGTAACTCCACAACACTTGCTCTTCACTTACAACATGCAGAAGTAACTATTTACATAAAAATAAGCTGCAGTGAAGGATTTTATTTGACATTTTAAAAGGTTTTAAAACTGGAAGTCATTGGATATAAGGGCATAAAATACACATGGTAACAATTTAATGTTTTGTTCCAATTCAGTTCTGATTATATCCTGCACCTATTTGGCGGACTAGTGTCATTTTCAAAACTTTTCCCATGCTATTTTGTGGTGTAGACCCCTCCACCCCCCACGCCCATTTAGATCAGGCAACGCCGATCCATCGCCCAGAGTGATGGTTGAGAGATCTGCAAAGAGGACTGGGACTGTGACAGGCAGTGTTCATTAATGCCCCAGTGTCTGCTGTAGAGTCCAGTCAAGGGGCTCCACACACAAGCCCCCTCAAACACTGACGCTCTCACTCACACACACACACACACACACACACGGCTATCCAAGCAATGAGACAGGCGGGCTAAGCGTGGGTACTGATGGCTTCACTGCCTCAATTGATGGGTGCTTAGAGGGGAGTGAAAAAGGAGAGCTGGAGATATGGGCCCCAGCGAGGCTGAGCGAGCGAGAGAGGGAGAGATGCGGCGACGGGTCTGCTTTGTCGATGACTCTCTGATAGCCCGAGCTTAGCGCCACTTCTGCTCAACATGCAAAGCCATTACATTAACCCACACGCTGCCCAGCTGTTTCCATTAAACGCCTCAGCCCTGAAAATCTCTTTAGCTGTCACCAGATACACTACAACCCTAATAAAGCATCCTCACTTCCAGGTGCTGAATTACACCGGTAAAAAAAACAGTGTTATATTTTACAGATATTAGGCGTTAAGCCAATGCTTGTATTCAGAGTGAGTCACGGGGAGGGCAACGATAGAATTAGTTTATAGCCGTAAATTGCCAACATTAGAGGGAACCAATATTGCATAAATATCAGTCTCTAGAAGGAACTGGCATTGCTCGGTTCGTGGCAGAATGTGATCGTGAATCTACAGTTGCTGCTGTGTGACAGACTTGGCGAGGCACAGAGCAGAGTGTCTGTCACACTACTGTGCCTGTTTGTACTGTCATTCAAATGTGTACCTCCCAAATACCCATCTGAAATGTAATCAGCAATGTGTGCGTTGATTGTAAGCCTGTTTGGTGGTCTGATTGACTCAAACGCTGGACAAACAGGCTGCGAGTGGCTGCGAGCATTTTCCTTTAGATAAAAAAAAAAAAAAAGGGGGCAAATGCTGACTGCAGGAATGTCGCCCCTGATCTGTCCTTGACCCGGCTGGTGGGGAAGACAGTGAGAAAATGAGAGTGTGTAAAGCAGAGAGCGACTGCGCAGGGTGCTCTGTGAGCAGTCTGCTGGATACAGGTAATGAGAGCCGATCTTTAATTCCTGATCATTCTCTGCATGCCTGTGCTGTTTTTGAAATCACACAGGTCATCTTCTCGCGTTTTGTATCACTGATGATTTATGCCACTTACTTGCCTTAGTTGTTTTTCGACATCTGGCATCATATTCTGTATAAATATCACAGTGTTTTTATTGAAGCCATAATCATGTAAAATCAAATTTAAGCTGTTCTGTTGTCTGTTGGCTTGAACAGGAGATGGGCCCACAGAAAACCACAAGACGTTTTGTTTAAAGCAAAGAAGCAGAAAGAGGAAGAGAGATGCTTCCTCTTGTCTCATTTCAGCTCTTGCATTGTTCTCAAATTTGCACATTAATATGACAGAAGCAGGAGTTTCTCTCAAAATGGATACGTTTATAGTCTGATGCAATTTTACAAAATGGAATACAGAAATTCAAAGTCTCTAGTATTGTTTTATTTGACATTTTGAATTAAATAGGGATGAAGAGATTCGGTAAAGCAGATTTGAGAATATCTTAAATCATGGTGCATGCAGGGAAAAAGATTTTGAACTCATGCTGGAATTCGCCTTTTAGGCAAGTGTCATCTTCCCCAGAGAGCACTTATCTGTTTCAGAAGTAGAAGTCTTCCCTCTCTTTAATGAAAAAGAAAAGAGTTTCAGTTGCCTTCAACAGCCTTCAGTAGGTCCTGTTTTCTGGTTTGCAACTGTCACGCACTCAACATTCTTTCAAAAGACTTAAGTGAGACGTACCAGTGAAGATCGCCTGGCACTGCCTTCCTCTTATTTGCACAGATCATGCTTTTCCCCGAAGAGTCTCGAGTGTGATCACATGAGATGGGAGGAGGCCGGGACGAGACCAATCAGGTCTCATGAGATGAGCCGATACATGTGTGTCGACTGTATGCATATGAGTAGTTTAGTGGCCGCTGGACATGTCACAACCGACATGACTTGATTTAGAGCTCCACTCGGCGTCTGTCCCTTGGAGCAGTGGGGAATGAAAACAGATCAGGTCTTGCTCCATCAGGAGTGCAGCGTCGGGCAGGGTAATGAATTCCAGGAGGCTGAGCGTGCTATCGAGTTCATTATTCCAGCTTGGTTTAGGAGTAATTACCATTTTGCATCCGAAGCCATTCAAGACTGGGTTGCTCTTGTCAAATTAAGCCAAGTGTGAATTCAGATAAATATTTGCATAAGCGTGAATTGCTCAAGGTGGAACTCGGTGACAGCCAGAGATTGGTATGGACATAATAGGTTGTTTTTTTTTTTTTTTTTTGCTCCACATCCTTAGTTGTGGTGGTAGTTACCTGATATCCACATACATCCAGGAGCTGAGGAGCAGGAGGGAAGTGTCTGATGGGCTGCCAGCGTCCAGGTCCAGGATCTGGTGATGAGAACATCTCTGAGAGGCCTGACGTGAACTTGTGACACCCTTCTATTCCTGCTACTCTGCCTTCCTTTTTTTCTCTTGTCATTTCATAGTTTTGCATGAGATTGAATATGGCATGATCCTAATAAGCAGCCATGTATAGAGCCTACATCAGATAAGCAGGCTCATTTAGGTCTCAGAAGAACATTAATTATAAAAAAAAAAAAAGTAGGCCCCTCTAGCTGTCTGTGTTGGTAAGCTCACTCCCTGACTTCCATGAGCGCACAGTCACGATGGTGAATGTGTAAATGTATCCACCGCTAAGCGGCAGAACAGAAGTCGTGCATTCAATTTTACTGGGAAGATTTATCAGGAACATCCCGACCGGCACGTAGGGAGACAGACTGACTCTGTGATGTCTCTGATGCCAGTCATTTCCCACCTTTCCCCAGTGGAATTTGCAGTATTCACAGCAAGTTTACAGCTGAAAACCCCCCCCCCAAAAGGATCCTCAAAACAACTCTTAGCTAAAATCATTAATAGTTTGTGCATGCAAATTTGCAATTCATAACCTGAAATTAATAATTTGTGTGTATTCCCTCGTAATTAACTCCCCCGAATGTGTGATTGGTACCCGCAGATTTATAATCTGTTTTTTTCCTTCCTTCTTTCTTACTGTATCTTAAAAGATGTGTGTTACTTAAAAGCAAGTCTTTCATTACACATGCATTTGAGACTGTATGAAGCTAGAAAGCACACAAGAAATATTATTATTATTATTATTATTATTAATAATTATTATCTTTACCAGTACAGTAACCAGACACGTAATGTAGCGGCAAAGGCACACGCTGTTCAAAGGAGTAAAACACGTTTTTCTTGAAAGAGCCTTGAGCTGACGTTCAGTATCACAATGCATCTTCACAAATAAATTGGTAATATTGCCGCCTGTGGTATGAGACACATTCTGCACTGATCAGATACAAAATGGACTGGAAATGGTACATTACCACAATGGTGACTGTGTGCACTGTGACTCCCCATCCAATGGTATTTATCACAGAGGGCCTTTGTTGTCTTGAATAAATAGACATATTACTGCGAGTCCAGAGTTCAGACCACACTGCTGGCTAGCCACAGGCACATGCCCAGTGTCTGAGGGAAAAATAAGTTCACTGCTTGCACGGATTAAAGTTGGTTGCTACGACGGATTCCATCAATTGGACTCCAGAGAGGCCATGTATGAGATCACTGTAGATCCGAAGGGAGGAGGGTGTTATGTAGAGTCTGGCGGCCCTACACGCTCACTTTGCAGGTTGCGCAGGGCCCTGCAAATTACATAAGAGCCTCGCTTCCCCCTTGTGTCAGAGCAGGTGTCGGTGTTTACAACATTGATGAGAGGAGGAAGAGGAGCTATCCGTCTGGTCACAAAAACAGAAAAACAGAACACCATGATAGTGGATTGCAGGGTTTCTGCCAGTGTATTCCAAGCCTGGCGGCCCGCCAGGCCTAAATTGACCCCCCACCGAGTCTAAGCATCTGGGAATTTGGGGCAACTCGGTTGGAAACCCAGACAAAATGCTTGAAAAGCTCACCACCGACTTCTGTTGGTTAAAACGTCAGGCCAACAAAGCACAGCCAGCGAGCACCCCGTCCTCGGTAACACAGTTGGAACAAGAACAGCCACAGCTGAAATGGCCATCGAACATAGCGGGACAAAATCCGGTGGGCCGCCGCTTTGGTCAAAAAAATCCATCATGGTTTTATTGGCCCTGTCAGTCTCTTTACCGGCCGGGCCATTGAGAACGTGCTGCATGCATGCGTGTTCTGGGCCTGGGCTCACCTCATCACGCTACCAGGTGATTCAGGTTAGCTAGCAGGGACGCACTTTTATTGAAGGAAAGCTCTGATCGACCCAAACTGTCAAAAATACACTGAGATGAGCTTGGCGAGCCTTTTAGTTGATGGTGCAAAAAAAAAATCAAACAACCAGGTGTTTTTGTGGTGTGCCATGAGAGTATTCAGTATGACAGTGGCTGGATTAGAGGACAGCAGCGACGGTCATGTGTGGGGTGGTGCTGAAATCTCATAGTTTTACTTGTTTAGCAGGCGTCAAGGGCGAATACAAACTGTCCGCATTTTTCATAGTTTCCTCCTAAATGAAAAAATATGAGAATCAACCGCACAGTGGAAAGAAAAGGCGAGGGGCGGCAAAAAAAAAAAAGAAGCCGGATAGTGCGTACACGCCAATGTGTGGGCTTCCTCTGTAACCTATTTTAGATGGGGAATATAACTTGGCCTGAAACAAAGAAAAAGTTAGTCAGAAGATGTTTTTCTTTAATCCCTCTGCCTGAGCAGTTGGACGGGTCATTTGGAATATGACTTTAACATTTGTTTCAGCATTCAAAAATCCAGATGGTGACAAAAGGACAGCCGTGTCTTGGCTTTGTGTGAAAGTTATTCTGAAAGCGCCTCAAACACAGCGGAAATGAAGAGTTTCCTAACTGAGATGTTTATGTATTTCAGTGAAGACCCCTGCTTTAACAAAAGGATAACAAGAAGTTAAATCATACGAGTGTACTTTTTAACCAGTGGTTGGAAGTTAACACACTTACAATTCATTTGCAAATCCAAGCGGTGTTTGAAAATAGTTGAGGGAAATATACCTGGATACATTCTGGCCGGTGCATCTCACAGGTCAATAAAAAAGCCCTGCAAGGCCAGAACCTCTCGTTAATTTATGTTATGTTAACTTAATCACAGGCGCAGCAGCTCATCTGTAATGTGGTGTTTACAGCCAGTACATTTGTTTGGCTTTAGTCGTTATTAACACTGTACTAATTTATATATCTGCCTTGAAATACCCGTGGAGTTTGTGCAACTGTTTCCCTCTGTAGATGTGACGGGGGCTTGTGCATTTCTTTTGAAGAGCATACCACTGCTGGTGCACTGCTGGGATTTGTAAACTTGAAATCACAAAGATATCTTTTTTTTTCTCTCTCTCTCTCTCTCAGAAATGTGAAACATGGAAAAAAATAATAATCTAGCGGATTTCTGCAGGGTGACTATGTAGTTGCTAGGCAACAGTTGTTGGCATTCGACAGGAACCCTCAAGTAAGGAGATGGTGAAAGAGGCGTGTGTGTTGGGGTGTGTTTGTGGCAAAACGGAAACATGAGTGGATCGAAATATGTTGTATGGACAAAATGGCAATTTCCCCAGGCCTGAAGTGGCTATGTTGTTTTGACAAATTGGCCCACATGCAGGACAGTTGTTTACCAAACCAAGGCCATTTGAACAGCGTGGCCCACCATTATTGCAGCCATTTTAGAGAGCACTTACTCTGAACTTTCAAATCTTATTTTCTTCTTCCATTTCTAATAGTGATAACAATGATTGTTTGTTAAAGTGATGTAAAGCTGGGATGTAAAGCATTTAACTGTTAAAATGGAGGGACTTTCTAAACACACACCTGTAATTTTATATCTCCACACCAGGTGACTTGAAGACATCTTCCTCGCAAAACTCCCCCAGCAGCAATCATAGCCGCCCATGTTCACCCTCTCTCACCGCTGCTGTTTTTGTTTGTTCTTTCATCTTCTTTGGCTTGTCGTAGCCATTACCCAGCTCTCTCTGCCCTCTGGCAAGCAGTGAAGAAGTCCATGACATTGATGCAGGATTTTCTTAACACGGTTCCCCATCCAAGCCCATTTTCTTCGTCAGATTGGGAGTTTGGATATTTATAATCTTGGGGCACCAGCTAATGGTATTTGCAGAGCAAAATCAGTTTAGCGCGTGTTTTCTGTAATGGCTTTGACTGCGTGGCATTGCCAGAGGCATTGTCTTGAATGGTGGAAGGATGGCTCTAATTTAGGCTAATGGGTGACTCAGCCATCATCATCATGTGTCCCTCAGTGGGCTGCAGATGGCTGGTGAGCCATGGGTGCAGCAGAGCCACCGTAACACACACACACACACAGCACAGCACAACACAATGCATCAAGTCAGTGACACATGCAGCCAACGCTGACATTTGTAGAGCCACATCCAGTGAGGTGGGGGTGGGGGTGGTTGGGGGTAGGGGGGGATGAAATGAGACTAGCACAGCTATAGGTGAACAAAACACAGAGGAAGAGGTTAATCAGTAGCCAAGCTAATCGAATCATTTGTCATCAGATTAGATTAAAGCATTGAACCTTCCCTTGGGCAATCATCTTGGGAGATAGCAGCGGATGTGTGAGGCACAAGTATCAAATAGCTGTGAAATGATAATGCATGGTAAGTGACTGCTCGCTTTTGTGTTCAAACTCAACTTATCTGCACATGCTTGAAAATAGAGACGGGGCGAGCGAATCACCGTGGCAACTGGAACGCAAGGTGGGTGCTAGGCAGGCAGTTTAACAGGGATGGCGGCACTTTGTGCTGGATGCTGGACTGTATGGAGGGGGGGGGGGGCATCGTACAACATGCTGGATCCCCAGTGGGGCAGCGTCTGACTGAGTGCTGCAGTGGCTAGTTTACATTCCAC
Source organism: Seriola aureovittata (assembly GCF_021018895.1). Taxonomy (NCBI): domain Eukaryota; kingdom Metazoa; phylum Chordata; class Actinopteri; order Carangiformes; family Carangidae; genus Seriola; species Seriola aureovittata. The sequence continues at coordinate 16,251,392 of NC_079382.1, read as the reverse complement.
AGAGTCGGCTAAGCTTCACCAACGTCTGCTCTGCTTAGACATGCACAGACTAACACACACACACACAGACACACTGACACACGCACGCTTATATTTACTATTACATATTCACTCTTCCTGTATCCCTCCACCAGTGTAAAATTCCTACACCTGCATCGGCCCATCCCTTCCTATATCACCACAACAGATAACAAACCTCCTCATCTGTACTATCTAACCCCTATTCCCTTCCATACCAAAGTAATCTTGGCAACAGCGTCACTTTGCTTCATTGCAGTGGAGGATGGAGGGGTGGGGTGGGGGTGTGTGTGTGGAGTTGCAGCAAGGGGTAGTCAGTCCCAGTGGAGGAGCCAGCCAGTTTACAACTGTACCGAGCAGGATAGCCTTGGCTGCCCCCCACTCCACCCCCCCCCCACACCTTCCCCCGCCCCCAGAGACCCATTACCAGGGGTCAGAGCTCTGGTCGCGGGGCAGCTGCACTGTGCAGGCCTCAGTGTGCAACCTGTCAAAGATCAGCCGCGTGACCTGAGTACATATTGGGGGAGTGGGGGAGGGGGGCTGGATTATGTGGAGGTAACTGGTGTCTACTGTGTATCATCTGTGTGTGAGCTGCTGGAGGAAAGAGCAGTGTAACAACAGCTGTTTGCAGATTCTGCATTTCTACACATATTGATTTGCTCCGGGCAGCTGGTCCAGGTAAATTAATGGCCCCTCAAGTAAATTTTGGTTTTATATTTAATTTGGCTGCTGTGATGCCGTTAACTGGTATTTACACCTGGTATTTTTCTAACAAAGATCTGAAGCTTTATTTGGCAACTTTTCACACTGATGGGGCGGATGTGGCTCAGGAAGTCGAGCGGGTCATCCGCTAATCACTCCATGTCTATGTGCCAAAGTGTCCTTGGGCATGAGACTGAACCCCAAATTGCTCTCGATGGTAGCTCGCTGCCACTGGTGTGTGTGTGTGTGTGAATGGGTGAATGAGAGATAATGAATAAAAGCGCTTATGAATGCAGCCATTTACCATTTGTAATGGCTGCAGTGGCAGGGAAAATGCATAATGTTGTGTATTTATAGTGAAAACAAAGTGATGCAAGTGAATTGCTTCTAACTAGTGTGGTTCTGCTGCTTTTTTGTGAGTCGTATTTTCTTTCTCAAAGCAGTTGTAAATTTTGTGGTGGTATCTTTGTAAGTTTTCAATCATCACTTCTTGTTCAGAACCAAAACCCAAACATCAAAATTTTATTTGAACAAACCAGCAAAATTGAATGCAACTCAAGTAGAGGAAATTTGATCTGGCCTTTTTTTCAATGTAGTTGTGTTGGTTTGTGATTTTAGGCAGCAGCCATTGATTATTTTTACATGGAAATCTATGAAGACTTAAAAGCTAAATAGTAACATATTGAACTGCAATGATCATAATACATTGCGCTTATGATGCAAGATGCAGGGGGTGGACACCATTACATTAAAACATGTAAACTGTCATGCAATAGTATGCAATAGCCTTGCAGAAAATGCCACTGTACCTTTTGTGAAGCTTATTGTGTTTGATTATTTTTGTCAACTCTGTCGTCATTTTTTGACTAGTGCAACAAAAAAAAAAATACGGCATAGTGCAATACCTTACTAATGTGTTACTGTTATACTGAAAAATAATGAAAACACTGACAACATGATGTGATCCAGTACTACACCACCGCAAACTACAGCCTCACAAATTACCATAGAGTTGAGTCGACACCTCTCTGACGCAGTGTCAACAAAAAAAATATTACAACCTTCACCAATGTACAATATATTGCAGGATTGTTGCTCTGTGTTGCATTAGAATTTATAGATCTTGTGGTGTTTTGTCTACCTGCTGTGTGAAGACAGCCGTCACTTAGTTCCATATATTCAACACAGTGACAATGTGCGGGGCATAGCCTGTACAAGATGCGGTGGGAGATAACTGACTGTACAGTATGTTTGTTTCACAAAGCTGGCGATGAGCAGTTGGGAGTATAATAGTCTAGTAAATTTGCCCGAGCAAGTTAGGTAACGCTAGTCTCATTAGCTTATAATGGAGTGAGAGACTTTCGTGCCTGAGCAAAGATGAGATATTGAGCTGACTAAATGAAATGTCAACAAAAAATGCTGCCAAAATACAGCCCACTTCAATATGGACACACAACTGAAAATTGATGAAAACAACTGTCAAACAAGTTGTGGGCTGAGGATTTAAGAGTATTTTACAAGTCATTAATAAACATACCCCACGCCTCCGCCCCCCGTCACTGAAACTGACTGCCAACAATTGGGAAGCGCTGCATATACTGCAAGTTAGTGGGCCTTGAAGAAAACACAATGCGCCTCTGTGTGTGTGTGTGTGTGTGTGTGTGTGTGTGTGTGGAATGACAAATGTATTTCTGTGAGCACGTGTTTTCCCATAGATTGATTTGAGCCATGTACGCTTGAGTACGCATGGGCTCTGTGAGTCTTGCCCCCCCACCCCATTGTCGCCCCCCGGCTCTGATGGAGCCACTGGAATCAAATCAAATCAAATCAAACTCATTTCATGCCCCCCCCCCCCGAAGAATCCCTCTGACGTCCCTGGCACCAACAAAAATGGAAGATGACATTAAAGCAGCGTGTAAACATCCAGCTGATGTTTAGCTGATGCAAGCAAGCAAGCACACACACACACACACACACACACACACACCACTACATAAAGTTAATTCAAAGCAGTGGCATGTGACAGGTTGTGTACATAATGATCCTTCCTTTCTTCCCCTGTAGTCCCACAATGCCTAGTTGAAAGGACCTGTAGCTCGGCATGCACATCTTTTTTTTCCCGCCCCCCCCCGGTAGACAGCATATAATGAGAAGGCACCATTATGGGTCCAGCAGGAGCCTGCGCCTCTGTGCTGCTGCTGCTGCTACCACAGTTACCCGTGAGGTCTTTCTCTTTGTTAGTTAAGGGGAAGAGCAGCCGCAGACGTCCCTCGCTCTCTGCTTGTTAGCCAGCAGTAATGACTAGGCTGTGGGGAGCCAGGCAACCAGGCCAAGGCGCTGGCAGCCCGTTCCCCTCTGCTGGCCCTCAACTCACCAACAGGAAGGGGAACAGAAGCAGACACCACAGAGGACTCACTGGGAGGATCAGATTCGACAGACTGAGGAGGCAAGAAGGGAGTGTGGGGGGGGGAGAGATTTTTACCTCAAGACTGACCGAGACCAAACTAGACCATTACCGACACACACACACACACACACACACAACCACATGGGATCCAGCTAGCACCCTGGCTGCTCACAGGGCTGGCATTAGATCAACGCTAGTCGAGCAGCGCTAAGATTAATGCGTACTTTGTAGAAAATGTGCCTCGCAGGTTTGTGTGGTTCTCCAGGATCATGTATTTGCAGGGATGTGATTAGAGTATCTAAGCTGTTTGAATTGGAGACCTTTGTAACAGACGACATGCTAACTGAGGATCTTCAAACACAATCAAAGGAGACACACTTTTATCTCAAGCTACGAAACAAAATAAAAACAAACCCTGCTCATAGTGTTCTGGTACATGAAAGAAGAAATTTGCAAATGCATTTCACAGTCGAGTTGTTTCTATGCTCTCATGTTTTTAGCGGTTTCCAGATGGTCCATGGTTATCTGTGATAAGTGATCTATACACACGCTCATATCCTGTTTGCTGTGACAGAGAGGTATTATCATGTTGATTGTGTTTACGTTACACATGAGCAGATCAATAATTCAAAAGGCAGACACACGAGCCATCTGCATTACAAGGCAATATAGCAGCAATAACACAGAATGGCCTGTTTGTCACCATGCCCACCACATGGCCACCATGAAAGGCAACGGGTATAACTCTTCCTTGTGTCATGTAGTAATAAATGCATGGGTATGGATGTTGTATGGGTAGTAATATACATTTTAATGCACTCCAAGGGATCATAAACAATGATCAGTATGAGGGACAGAATCTGGAGGACGCAAATGCTGTTGACTTTTTTTTTTTTTTTTTACAAGCCAACGTTTTGGTTTGCAGAGTTGAAGATGATACCATCGATGCTGCCTGAGGCCTGGATTAGCCGTTGAGGAAGCATTTTGTTGCTCAGCTTGGTTAGTATCAGTGTGTTGCGTCAGGGAAGTAGTCAAGAGCAAGAGCAAGCGAGCTCGGAAAAGGAGTGAGGACACAGGCGAGGCTAATTTTAGTAGTTTATATCAAATTAAATGTATGAAATGAAAGTATTTGTCGCAGTGTGAGTGTGCTGGAGAACATGGCAGTCTTTTTTTCTTTATGTTTTTTTGTCTTCATTGTTGTCATTATTTTACTATTTAGTGCCTCAGCCCAGGGCCATAGTCTCCCATCCCTTTTGGTGGATTGCGAAGTGCAACGTTGTGTGAAGACACAAACAACATCTGCAGCAGTGGCAACCAGGCACTCCCTCTGTGCCTCGTTCTCCTGCCAAGTCCGCCCACATTCTTTCTCATCTGCCCAGGCCATCATCCCGTGCTCGCTGTGTCTGTTGTTGTTGCCTTTTAAAGAAGACCCATCTTTCATCCTGACTGTTGACACAGGCCCGGCCGGTCCGGCACTGTGGATTTACTTGAATGTAACTGAGCCGAGCTGACTGCAGTGCCGAAACACAATAGGCAGTGCATTATTGATTATGTATCTAACCTTGGTGCACAGGAGTTCCCCTCCTCCTCCTCTGCCCCTGTACACATGCATAATTTCTGCAACAAAAGACTGAATTTTTTTCCACCCCTTAATGGAAAGTTGGGTGAACTATATGATATTTCCAATAACTCTGGATTCAGCATTCAAGTTCAGCTCCCTCTGTTTACTCAGTAGTGGATTCTTGTTCTGGGCCTGTCAAAGGTCAGCATGGCAGACTGAGAGAAATATAGAGAGAGTCTGTACCAGAGCGAAAAGAGAGAGCTGTATTATAAATAGATGCCATCAATCAGGGGAATGTCCTTCATTTGGCATGCGTCAGTCCTGGAGGGAGAAATGCATATTCAATCTTGAACAATGAGTGTCAGTCACACCGCTTTCACCAGACACATGACAGCTGTGCGCAGTGGATGGTTACACACTCGGAGAATAGGAGCTGCGAGCGAGCGAGGGGGTGAAAGCCCAATCATTGCACAGGGGAACTGAATAAGCAACAAACGGAGGGAGGAACAAAAGAGGGGAAAGAAGATTGATGGACTTCCCTGTGCTGTCTAGACTAGTGTCAGCAGCGATGTTTAAGACGACGGACGAGATGCACGTGTATCATTACATCCATGTAACAATCGAATCATAACGTCCTAGGGCACGGTGAAGTAGGGCGGCAGAGTCACCGTCCCCACAGGTTGTCTCTCGCAACTGGGGGGGGGGGGGGCAGCAGTCTGTTGTTGGTGTGTTATTGCAACAAGGATGCAGCTGCTCCCAGTTGGATCACAATGTTCCGCCAGCAGTTGAAGTGTTTAGTCTCCCCCTTCACTTTGAGCTTTTACAAAGTCACGTTGTGTATAATCCTGCTCTGGCTTTACCAAGTGCTAATAAGGCCTCGGCGGTGCCTGCACTGGATAGAAGGAAGGTGTAGGAAGAAACGCTCCCGTTTGCGGCAACGGTTGATATTCAGTTCTCAATATATTTATTTATTTATTTATTTTCCCTCGGTGAGAGACGGAGTGGTAAAAGGTGGGATTGTGTTTGCTCGTGTGATTGCATCAGCTCAGCGTTAGCACTGCCTTGGCACGCTGTGAATTGAGTCTTTTTCATCTGCTGCTTAGTTAATGTGATTTGAGCAACAGGTCCTGTTTAGTGGCGGGGTGTGTGGAGAGGAGGCTGTTTTCTCAGACTCCATTAATAGGGGTCAGGGAAAACACTGTGCCACTATTTCTCTTTAATCGCATTTAGGAAAGTTCATCCCCTAGAGGAGAGGTAGGTTTTTTTTCTTGCAATGATTCTTGTGTCTGTTTTATTGTTCTCTGGAGGAATGCAGAGTTGAGCCATTTAGGGCCAAACCCAAATGACTACACTAAAAAAGCCTCTGGTTATGAAAAGCCACAGAGGGAATGTTTGCACTGTAGCCTGTAATTGTCAGTTTCATTACACTAACAACCGACAGTATATCCGAGTCAAACAGATCAAGGCTGAACGCAGTGAATGTGAATGTAGTGTCGTTAGCTTCTCCAGCAAAGCAGAAACCCTTCACTCCGATGACAGGATTGTTGTTCCTACAACACCAGAATAAACTCTTGTTGAACTGCGGAAACAAAACCAGGCCAACTGTCGCTGCAGTGCTGCATCTCCAGCAAAAAATAAATAAATAAAAAAAATCCCCTCCAAGTGGGAGTCTACACATGGAACTGCTACACGATCTATACATTAACTACAAAAGACTTACAAACTGGTCACATCGAGTGGAAGGAGCGTTCAAGCGGAAGCTGATGGGCGGAAGCAGAGACACACGTACACACACACATAGTGCCAGACGTGGAGCCGGAGTGGAAGAGACGGAGGAGAAGTCAGGCGAACGAACAAGTGCGGACCCGAAGCAGAAAACACAACCTGACGGGGACGAGGAGTTCTGTCAATATGGCTTGTGTTGTGACGCGTGCAGGCCGCTGTGGTGGAGGGACAGACTCAAGCTGTCCCAAACTCGAGTAATATCCTGCAGCCAAACTCACTTAAATCCAAACCGCTTGAATCCCAACATCACTAAGTAATTTCTCATCATTAGGTGAGGGTAAGAGTATTCTAACATTTTCGAATAATCCTGACCCAAAGCAAAGCAATTAAATGGGAAATTCCGTGCAGGCTTACCCAGGTCTGATCTAGCCAGGTCCCCAGTGGGTTTTGGGTTTAAATGTCAAAGCTCTAACAAAAATCTGTAAAGATGAGGAAGAGGAAATGGAGTTAAGAGGAAGTCAGCGACCAGAATAAAAGCAGTAAGGGAGTGCAGCAGGAGAGTTGAGAGGAGGACAGCGGCGCAGCACCCGCACAGATGCAGTCAGGCAGGAGCGTGGCACAAAAACACCCATCTCAACTGGTCAATTATTAATTTCCTAGTCCGCTCTAACATTTATTCATGCCAGTCGCCAGTCCATCACCGGGCCAATCCAGACGGACCGATGCACGCAGCTGCGGGGCAATTTCGAGGTTTCATTTCATCTCACATGCATGTCTTTGGAGAGCGGGGGGAAACTGGAGCTCCTGGAGGAAGCTCAAAGGGGAGAGCGAACATGGAGGGTGAAGAAAAAACCCCAGCTGAGAGGCAGGGACTTCTCGCTCCGAGGTGACACATCCCGACTACGAACCTGCCAGGTCATCTGCAGCTCTGTCTTAAAAGCAAATTAATGCAAGGATGGAGTCATTTGTGCAACGTGTTGTTTAAACTGGGTGACATTTGCAAATATACGGAATGCTGCTTTATTTCAAGAGGCGGGTGTTTTGCACAAATGTCTAGGAAGTTATCTCGCAAACAGCTGCCTCCTGCGGTCGCTTCTTCGGATGCTTCTTCTGTGTTGTCTCGGGAAAAAAAGCAAAATTTCAGCCTGAGCAGAGGATAAATAAATTTGTCACTCGTTACTGCTGACGTCTTTTCGCAGTGTGGGGATTTAAGGTCACAGAGCAAAGGAACCAAGGGTTGCAGACAAGAGAACGGAGGTAATGTAGCAGAGAGCGATGAATCGGTGGGAGCTGTGTGTTACTGCTGTTTATAGAACTCCTTCTCTGTATTAGTCAGGACTCGAGCCCCTTGGGGGAACACTCTTCATTCTCCCCCTCTGTCTCTGTGTCTACAGCCGCCATCTTTCTTCCGATTACCACCTCCCTGGCTCCCACTTTTCCTAGCACACTACTTTTTTATTTTCCCCCTCTGTCTTTCCCTATGACTATTTTTCTCTTGGTGTTCTTGCTGTCTGGGCATTCTTGTGCTGTTTGCTTTTTCCCCTTCCTTGTTCTCAGTCTTCCTCCACCTCCTCCTCTTCCTCCTCTGCTGCTGCCTGGGTCTCTTCTGCCACAGCTCTCCTCTCCATTTTTTCTCCTCCAACAGACATTGCTTTATCATTCAAGGCTCGGCCTGGGAAAGGGCACTTTTGCCCTGAGCCAGGGGTATAATGGCAGTTAACCGCTGAAGGTAAATTCTGTCGCAGAAGATGAGTGAGGGGGGGGGGGGGGGGGGGGGGGTTGGGATGCACTGCTTATTGTGTTGGAAACGTAACTTATTGCACAAGAGACCGCCGAGCCCCCTGTTCTCGTCAATCTTGGCTTTTATTGGGAGATTGCGATAGGAGCTCAGGACAATTTTTCTCAGTCTTCCTCTGTGGCTGGTGTCCCCTAACCGCTGGCTTCAACCTCAGGCACATTCCTTCTCTGTCTGCTCTCACTGCGGTGCCATTTCTGATTTTCCCCCCTTTACTTTCCTGCCAGACTTGTCACTCGGACTGTGGTTTTACTTCAGGCCACGTCAGTGTGATTTTTGATACCTGATCACAAAGGTTTAACAAAGCTGTGCATTCACATTCAACCTGAAAATGCCCATTATACATCCCATGGGTGTATTAACTGAAATACTATTCATACAGTTATATATATATATATATATGTTACATTTTAGACCACCTTTTTCCCTCTTCATCTAGTGTTCATTGTGGACTGCAGCCAAATTACATAAAACTGTAATCACAATGTGAGCCTGACCACTTCCAAGTCTCGTTTCAAAGGTCTGATTGTAATCTGAGCAAAATCCATATTCAGTGGATCCAGGCGTATCACATTATGCGTCACCGCATATTCAGATGATAAAAATCACACAATTTAGCAGTGTGTAACAGTAGCTTGTCCCTCTCCCTGTCTTCTTTATTCCTCCTCCTCTCCCTCCCTCTGCGGGCTGGTGATTCTGTTCTATTATTCCTTCCGCCTCTCCTGTGTATTCACTCACTCGTTAGGCCACTTTAAAGTGACTGAATGAAGGTTGGCACTCACCCTGTATGGGGTCACCACAAGCCCCCCCCCCCACCCCCAACCTCTCTCCCTCCCTCCCTCACTGTCCCCCACCTCTGGAGCTCGTCCCCGGCACCCCAGGCCGTGAAAGGTCAGCCGTCATTGGGACTCATTACGAGGAACAGAAACCGGAGCAGACAGGAAGTGTGTGTGTGTGTGTGTGTGTGTGTGTCTGTGTGCGGATCTGAGAAGCAATAGAGCTCAAGGTAGATGGATAACACGGACCTTGAGTTTCTCCTTTTCTGTTTCTCACAAATAATAGCGGTGAAGGTTCCTCGCAGCAGTGCGCGGTCTGGCTGTCTCAGACCATTGTGTTGCTCAACACTGCTGCGCATAAAATGATAAGTTGGTCATGATGCTTAGTTCTTGCACCCCTCCCATCTCCAAATAAACCCTCACTCTAACTCTCACACACACACACACACACACACACTCTTGACACTTAATGTCCTTTCTGCTCCAGGCACGATACATGCACCTGCCTGAATGGCATTGACTCTTGCTCTTTTCCGTTCTCTCTCAAACACACTCACTCACACACTCACACACACACCGATGCAAAGCTAGTTCATCACCCTCACTGACATGGTGAATTTACATCGCCGTCCTTGACCGCGTCTCAGCCCCTGAGATCCGCCCTCACTCGTCAGGAGACAGATTGGGTTGGCAGGTGGGCCCCCCCACTCCCCCCAGGTCCACGTTTTTTATTTGGACGTAAAAAGTAATAAAAACAGAGGAACGATTGGTGCCTTTTTACTGCTAATCACATGTCCCTCCATCCCAATTAAAAACTTGTTTGCATAAACCACTGGCACAAACAAGCCGCACCCAGAGCCAGAGTGTTGCGTGCTGTTATGTTTGTGTGTGTGTGTGTGTGTGTGTGTGTGTGTGTGTGTGTGTGTGTGCATGTGCATGCATGTGCGGGGTACCTATCTTTGTGTCACCGTGTGAGTGCATGTGCACGTGTTAAATGCACGTGCGCGTGCATCCTGCTGTCAGCGAATTCTCCACAGAGATAACCTTGAAGGAGAGGCTGTGTGCTCAGCTCTGATACTGAATGCCAAGCTACAGCGGGCTCAGCGGCTGCGTGGCTGCAACTTCTCTGAGACCTTTAGCCACTTCTGCGAGACTTAATCCCAAAGTTGCGATGAGGTGGGGCTGCCTTTCGCGCCGCTAAGGTGGAGGGAACTGCTCAGATGGTTGGTGCTCGATGACGAAAGTGTGTGACTCTTTGAATACAAGACCCCCTTTGAAAAGAGCTGACAAACAGTTTGATTCTTATACTCTCTGGTAACCCTGTCCAAATTACACCAAGTCTCCATTAGAGTCGGATTGTTACACTGGCAGTTTCTTGGACGAATCGACATGTTAGGTGGCTCCTGGGGAGAAAGTTGCTCTGTGGCCCCTGTTGACTCCCTAACTACTGTCTTTTGTGCAGTGTGTTTGTATCCTGTGGCCTCAAAGTTCCCAGTTTGTTCAACAAGTTTGAATTTGTTGTGGTGATTTGATTAAACACAGGTTAGGAATCTGCATCATGTAAACTGAAAATAACAGCAGCTTTTAAAATTGCGTTTTGACATAAGGTCCCTCTCTGAGATTTGGCAACAGGATAAGCTGAGAAGGCAAGGCCTACTGTAGTTCATATTGTATTTTAGTGGTGTGAATTTTACAATTAATCACTCTAACAAAACCAACTGACGTCTGATTGTTGTTGCTTTTTCTGTAAATATTTCCTGTTTTTATGATGGTCATCATGTTGTCTTAAAGAATCCTTCTCTATGCCAGTAATACACGTGTAATTCTTCATTCTATGTGAGTTAAACTTATTTATTTTACCTAAAAACAGTCACATTTAAAGGCTCTAAAAGAATGTCAGAATCAGCCCTTAAAAGCTCACCGTGTGTAATTCCTCTGTAATTGTAAAACCTAAACTGTCCCTCCGGATGTTAAACGCCCCAAATTCCCATAAACAATTCTGACGACATGACCTCGGCGCACTAGGTGTTAGCCGCGGGCCTTTCTGTGTGTATGTATTAAAACCCATCGCAGTTAACTTTGTGCGTCATGCCCTTTACTCTCCCGGCTCGCCATCTGTTTTCTTCTCTTTCGCCACGCTTGTCCCCACGCCAGGCTTTCGCTCTGCTATTTAGCCTAAGTTAATGGATTCCTGCACATTCAGCTTAGAATTGTTGTGAAGTAAACAGCAGCTCATGAAATATTCACCACTCTCCTGTATGTGTGTCAGGGTGTGTGTTCTGTCTGTCGGTCTGTGTGTGCATGTGTGCATGCAGCTTCCACACACACACACACACCCACCCACTCATGGGCACACACGTGCATAGAAAACACTGGGGGCGCCCCAAAAAGCTGAGGGAGTCTCCGCATCTCGGCTTTGAGCCAACTGAGAAGCAAAAAGGGAGCGTTGGTGGTGGGTGCACTCTGCTTCTGAGTGAGTCAGATGTTTGCTGATATTCATATTGATGAGGAGAAGAAAAGAAAAAAAATCAGAGTCACTCTCAAAATTTAATGGTGACTTTTTTTTTTATTGCGAATGGAAGGGAACAGGGTAGCAAACTTTTCAGGTCGCAGTCGTTCTTTCCTGAAGCATTTGTGGTGTTCTCTCTTGTCGCTGCTTCTTTTTGGAATAGATACAGGTCAAAAATACAAGTATAAATACAAGTGTCACCCACTGACATTTTTTCTGTCTTGTGTCGGATCCACCACTAAGTGTCTCATGTGTGGATACGGTTCTTATATTTAAAATGTGTCCACTCTGTGTACCAGTGTGATCTCTCTCTTGGGAACCAGGCTAGAGGCTGAGAGGTCGCTGGCTCGGACCTCCAGACCAGCTGAGAAAATAACCAGAAAAGCAGCTCAGTGACCATTGACAGGAAACTCTGGCTGCACTGTGCAACCGTCAGGGTGAAATGAGTGTACTTTTACGGCTACAAAGAAGGCTGTTTCTCAAGAACAGCTTGCTCAGCGAAACATCCCTGGATAAATAATGGTTAAAATTTGCCGCCACAGTTGGAGTTGATGTTTCTCTTGCTGCCTTTCTGTAGTTCAGACACCTGCAAGCTGCTCTCTGCATTGTACTCATCGGGCCTCATGCTGGTGATATGCTGGAGTGGAAAATTCAAATTTTCTAAAACGCATCTGCCATCCAGTCGTAGGTCACATTCGGGTACATCCGTCAAATAGAGGTTTCTGCATCACAGCTATAGATGTGTAAACAGTTTTTCTATTTTTGTTTCAAAGCTGCTTCGCGTTTGTGCCTGATCTCCATCCTACCTGTCTGTTTCCAGACACATGCGTTCTATCTCTGCTGCAACGCTACATGCCATAACATGTACCACACCCTGCTGCATGTGCCCCACGGGGCTCCCTTCTGGTTGTCCTCGAGCAGCAGTGGTCGTGTTGGTGTAATAGAAGCGGTCCTTAGCCAAGCTCCATGCATAATTCAGTGGTGGACCTCATCGCGGTGCTAACTGCCTGCAGACCGGAGCCCGCTGATAGATGACCTCTGCTGCGGCCTGAGTCACGTTGTAGGCTCACCAGCAGGACTGGAAACAGGTCATCTCCGCTGACCCCTCGGGCTCCTGCGTGTTGCTGCAGCGCTGGGGCATTTTGTGACAGCGGTGACAGTTTGCCCCCGTGGTTCCACACGCACCACTCCAGCCTTTACCGGCCCGAGCCCGCTCGGTTGCCGTGACAGCAAGGTGAAGGGCACTGACGATGAATGATGATGTTTGAAACACAAGGTTGAGAGGAAGATTTGGGGAGCGAAGAGTGTGTAGGTGGTGCAGATGAGTGCTTCCATTATGAACGGCAAAGGCCCACTTGTTCCCTCCACTGATAAAGTAGGAGGACTGCACATTAAAGAGTAAGCAGACACATATTTAATTTTGTCCTCGCAATCATATTCCACTTTACTCGGAGGATAACAGGAGGGGCTTGGTGGAAGAAAGCAGAATTAAAAAAGAGGCACTATATGACTAACATCTCTAAAACCCCACTGTCAGCATATCTGTCACACAGTCCGACTTAGAAATGATTGTGCCACAGTGGGGAACTTTTTTTTTTTTTATTTAAGTGACATTATTATAATTTCCATTATTTATGTAGCGTCCTGTTCGTGGCAACTCGAGGGCAGATCTGTGAGGTTGGAGAAAATGCAGAAATCTTGAGCGCGGGGCTCACACTGCGTTATATCTCAGCTGGAATATTACACTGTCAGACTTCATCAGCAGAATAAATAGTAGAGTATCATTTTCTCTTTAATCAGACCACATCCTACTGACACAGGACTCAAAAGATGTCTCCATCCTTTCACTTCTAAAACACAGCAATCTGAAGCCGCTGTGTGTTTCTCTGCTTCTTTGCCACTTCATCACAGCCAAGGCTAAGCTGAAAGGCATGTTGAAAATGAACAGTAAGACTTTTTTCACTCATTTTCTGAAGCCATTGACTGGATTTCATAATCACCATTGTGTGCAGTTAGTAAAGATGACTTTCACTTTCAAACAGAATTAACCGATAATCCTTCAGGGTTTGTACGCTCTGAGGTGGAGTACACCTCTTTTAATGATGATTGTTCAATTGCAAGTGGTTGATCCCAGGTTCTGTTACCTGACCTCTACCCACCGTGTGCTCCCAGTAATGTGACCAGATTAGCTCACGCTGTTCTACAACTCAGACTCAAACAGTAGGGTGAGTTTGCTTTTGCTATAAATGGTGCTAGCCTGTGTAACACATTCACCAACTGTGAGATCAGCAGACTCCATCGCCATTTCCTACAACCAGAACCCACATTTATGACCTTAAGTGTGACAGAGGTGTTTTTCCAATGTGCTTGGTCTCTTACATCTAATTATGCTGATCTTTTTTTTTTTTTTCTTTTGACCTTGCAGATGATATTATGCTAACATTTTATTTTAAGGCTATTAAAGGAGTACCTTATCCCTCAATCTAGTGTGGCTCTTCCATGAAGTTGGGGGAAGAAAAATGAAGAAAAGGAAAAAGTCAAAACAGTCCAAATGAAAGGAGCGGAGGGTGAGAAATCCTGACGTTGAGTCAGGCTGGATGCTACAATTCCCATAATGCAATTCAACAGAATGTTTTATTAGCCCTTCCCTGCCTTTTGAATTGTAGGTTTTCTGTCAAATATTTGCAATCTGTTGCCTAACTCCAGATAAACCTGACAATACCATGAGGGTTATTTTCTCAGACTTTGGACCAATCCCTTCAAAGCCACAGAGGACACTATACAGCTGTTTTAGTGCTGTTCATATACAGTAAATAGACTTTTACATGTAAGATATATGGTCTTTGTTATAGTTAGGTGCATAGCAAGGGTAAGCTTTTACCTCAATTACCTTGACTGATGTCACAGTGTCCCAGGTAGACCATTAAGTCCAAGTCGTCCATGTTAATTTCCCCAAAGTTCTATTAATACACCTGTAATATATTTTAGCTTGGGTTGACTTTCAAGTGTAAGCACAACTAACGAGAAGTGTTATCTCCAAAATCTCCCATATCCTATTTGGCGGCAGTGGCTCGCCTCATCCAACAATTTTATATTTATCAGTTTTAGTCTGCTGAACACAAACCTCATTATGGCTCCTCAAACACAGTGACAAGAGTTGTTGCAGCCAGACTTTTTAGTAAAGTCCCAGTCGTGCATTAGCTGGTGGAGTGCTACCCCCTCGCAGCTCTTATTTTCCATAATAAAACACAGCTCAGCACATCCTCGTGCTGCATGCATAAAGAGGAGCAACCCTGTGTCAACCTGGGTTAGTCACAACAGGCGCACTGACGGGGAAGGAACGTCTGCACAGATTCCACTAATCCCACATCATTCAATAAGAAATGAAGGAGAGGAAGTTCGCGCCCTCATTGTTTCATCCGGCGATCACAGCCGCTGCGATTCCTGGGCGGTGTGCAGCAGTGAAAGCGTGAACAGTCTGCGGCGCTTTTACAGCTTTACGTTTCATGTCCGACATATCAACCATCCTGCCACGGTAAACATGATGAGTTACTGTTAACCTACTCCTGTGCTGCCAGGCGAACCCCAGCAGGAACACTTTCCTCTAGTCTCAAACGCTCACAGGCAGAAACTCCAGAGACACCGCGACATGTCAATCAACCCCCGCCCACCACCACCACCACCACTCACATAAAGTCTTAAGATGCTTGGCATAATTCCAGTGTGCTCGGCTACACACGCAGAGATGATAGCATACACACAAACACACACACACACCTGCCAGTCTTCATCTCATCACACGACTAGTCTCAGTTGCGTGGCAGGGCTTTGTTGGGGGGAGTTGACAGTGAAGGTTGCTTCATAAACCCGGCACGCGTCCATCTCCGTCTCCCCCACTGCTTTGGGATGAAGAGAAGTGATGATCTAGGATTTATTTTTTTTCCTTCTCTGTGCTCCATCGGGCTCACTGTATCACCTTGACAATGTTGCATTCTGTCACGGGGGCTACGGGGAACGGCAGCGGACACTTGGGAAGGAGGAAGAGGGGGTTGGGGGGGCGCTCTGGGAAAACTTTGTGGGATTTAGTAGTCTCCAAACGAATCCATTAACTGTCGGGGCTTTGAGTGAGAGAGTGAGAGAGAGAGAGTGTGTGTTGGGGATGTGTTGTGGTAGGCTGTGGTCAAGGATGCGGTGTGGGGTCTGGAGGAAATAAAAGATGTGTTCTTGTTTGTGTGGTAGCTGCTGTAAGTGTGTGTGTGTGAGTGTGTAATGTAATGTGCAAGCAGGCAGGACGTGGAAAGTGGAACATCCCTGTCCTGCCTCGACAGCAGTGCAGCATAGCTCAGGGACTGCACATCACTATGTAAATGCAAATTGCAGTGTCATGCTGATCAATCCTGTAGGCTGCTGAGACAGGGTTATGTCGGGACCAGTCAGCAGCATCTCGGCTGTTTCTGTCTGTCCGTCTGCCCTGTTCTGCGCTCTCCGCTTCTGTGTGGCGCTATATGAGGCATGTCTCGTGCTTCGTGATATTTGTCAAGCTGTCTTACTGTCCCGGCCCCTGAACGGTTCTAATTTGCTTCTGTCTGACCTGCAAGATCATAAAGTATTTGCAAGAGAAAACTTTGTGCAATAAGCTTAACTAACCCCAGTCTTTCTGTGTTTCAACAGGATGCAGCTGTAATAAAAGAATCCAGTGGGACTGTTAGGAAACAGCAAGACACAGTGTGGGACAGACTGGTCAACACGGAGCTGGGTGGCGGGGAGAAGACACCAATCCACCAATCGGGACAATACTTCTGAGCATGCTAGCCATGCTTTAGCACACACAGGGGAGGCTAGCTGATTTCTGGAGAAACACCCGCTGCCTTTTCTTTTAACACTCCTGAGCCACAAACACACGCACCGCCCTCACCTGCCGTTCACTGTCTACCATCCCTGCAGAGATGCCGATGCCGAGGTTGGCGCTGTGGCACTTGTGGTGACGGGGCACAGAGTGTGCGCGCACATCCGGCAGGCAGGCCGGCGGGTCGGTGGGTGTACAGGCACACCAAGAGGCATTTACGGGTGGGCGTGGTTGAACCATGCGGCCCTGGGCGGGTTCGTGGCGTTGGATTACCCTGGTGCTGTTGGCCTGGGGCACGCTCCTCTTCTACATCGGTGGTCACTTGGTGAGAGACAGCGAGCACCCGGAGCGGTCCAGCCGGGAGCTCTCCAAGATCCTGGCCAAGCTGGAGCGGCTCAAGCAGCAGAATGAAGACCTGCGGCGCATGGCCGAATCGCTCAGGTAACAGCAAGCTGCTCGTGTGTGACAACACCAGCACTTCTCACACACTTCTTAAAACAAGTGTGTTTACATGCACACGTGTTTATGTGGTTGCATGTGTAAAATCATGTTCTAGTGTGGATAAGCCCTTACCTGAATACTGAAGACTAGTATCACAGCATCTAAACACCTCATCCAGGTGATTAAACATCATTATAATGATGACCTACACACTTAAATAAAAGTGAAAGTAATGTAGTGGACAAACTATAGTGTTGTTCTCCTTGTTAGACAATTGGTGCTCAGATATTTTAGCCAAATTCAGCAGGGTGGTAAATGCAAGAAGAATATTTTTTTTCAGTTTTGATTTGTATTCGCAGGTTCTACTTGCACCAGTCGATGTTACATCAAAGTTTTTTGTTATAACTGCACAAAACACAGTTGAGCAAACAAATGTAATTCACCTCTTTCGCTTGCCTGGTCAGTATACTTTTGTTTTTGAAAATCTTAAAATGCTGTGGTGCAACGTATCATTACCTTAAGTTTCTGCAAAGTCCAGCAATTAAGTACAGCCTCTGGCTCCCTGGTAGCCCTATCAGAATAATTTTACAAGTGGCCCAATGTAGCAGTGAGATGATTGTTTCTTTAGTTTTTGTGAAAATGTAATCAACATCCGATTAAATCAGCTTCTTAAACAAATGATGCTGCGGAGGTTCATCAAAAGCTGATGAGTAGTGTCAGAGACACTGCGCGTGACAGACAGACGGATGGATTGACTTTCACACACTTCACCAGATTTTATTGTGTTATTTTGGCAGACAATAGCACATTGTACGAGCCCATTAACCACACAGCATCTTTCACACGTTCAAGCTATGTGCAACAGAGAGACAGATGGCTGTGCTCTTATCTCCACACGCCGACAGTGTTTCTCTTTACACATAAGCACTGGGTCTGCACACGGGTGCGTGTGCAGGGAATGCGGCAGTGTGTCCTGGTGTGCGCCATATTAACCGGGAACTCGAGCCTCAGATGTTGCCATCGCTGCTCCTCCTGTGATATCCCGATTCACTTTGATGCAGGGCCCTCATCGGCTCACACAAACATAAAAACGCACACGCGCACGTTGCTTCAGACAGCTGGTCCCTGATTAAATCCCTTGCTTTTGTAATTATTCAAAATTGGCTCAAAAACAAAGGTGGAATTCATGGCATAAAAAACAAGTGCAGCTTTCAGTCGACCACTGTCCAGATGGGTCCCCGACACACTGCACGCTTGTTGCTTGTTATTGAGTTTGGTTGTTGATCTGGGACCGAGGCCTCCACAGTTGTTTACTGGGGCAACGCTACTGTTTCTTCTCAAGTCCCTCTAAGCTTCAGCTAAGTATCCGCCACAGCAAGCCAAAAGCAGGCGACTGGCTTGCTGAGGTTAAGCTCTATGAGCTATCGACACAGACAGGAGTCGGTCTGTCCTCTGTTCAGTTTTGTGCCTCTGTGCATGTGTGTGTGTGCGTTGGTCAGATACAGGCCCAGGAGAGAACTCCACCACCACCACCACCCCCTGTAGTGTCTCATATCCTTACACTGGAGCCCTAATAGACGCAAAAAGGCTGTTAGTGAGCTGCCCATCATTCCTGCCCCAGCCCCTCCCTTCTCCGTTCCTCGTTTCGCTCCTTCCTCAGCTCCCTCCTCTTCCTCTGCCTCACCGCCAAACTGCTGACAGAGGCATGGCGCTAAGCCAGACTCCAGCCTGCAGGTTGTCACAGACTGACTGACTGTGTAACAACTCACTAGCTTACTGATCGACTAGCTCAACTTAACTCAATTCACTGAAGTACGCACTGTGCAGATTTTGGGCTGAGAACAGGAACCTCTGAATGTTTTACAAGAAACAGAAACAGCTTTTTTTTTTGCGAGCACCCCATTGACATGCGATAATAAAGGTTTTATCTAAAGCACCTAACCTTTGCATTAGTGCATTCATTTTTTATGAGAGGCCTTACAGAGATTTAAACCAATAAAACTGACATTATTACACCTTTGTGCGGACCTGTTGCACAGCACCAACCCACTGCATCGACGCTGATTTATAGCTCAGAGTACGGTTTAACTTGGTTAGTGTCATCGCACCGGAGCAGCACAAGATGGATGTGTAAGTCATTGCTCTGCATTCATTATATATTGGAAGGCACCTTGTTTACAGTGTCTCATTCACTTTACGTTAGAGAGTGATTGCCATGCTGATGCAGTTTGTGCAGGATATTGATTTTCTTGATCAGAAATTGCAAATTTCTGTAGCGTCACCGAGAAGATGAAGATATTTAGTCATTCACCCCGCTCTATGGATTCTTCACACACTGCTGATCGTGTTTTGCCTGTTTTTGCTGAACTCGCCACAATTCGCCGATTGGAATTGTCATCTGAAATGAATTCATCTATCAATCAATGAGTTGGACTCAAATTAGTTATCACCTGGCCGGCCTACAGATTCACTCCAGCGACTCAGTCATTCGCGCCATCCGTGGAGTGTTTTGAGTGAAAGGCAGCGTGCCAACCTACCAATCACCCAGCAGCATTAATGAGAGGTGAGCACGAGGTCGATTCGCCCCGGTCTGTCTGGCTCCGCCCTCTCTGCAGCTGTCAGTCACCTCGGGCGCAAAGCCGCGACTGCTGCGGAGACAATGACACGCGCCAGCCTGATGGTGTGACATCGGAGGGAGCGAGGGGTGAGACTGACAGCTGGGCTGAGCGATGAGGACCTGATCGATCTCCACCCCCCCACCCCCCCAGCCATGCCAACAGAGGAATTGGGGTGGAGGGGGGGGCTCAGAGGATGAGAAGAGGAGGGGAGCGTGATGGATGGCATGAGGACTGCACTAAGTAAAGAGCAGCAAAGGAGGAAATGGAAAATGAGAGCTGAGGGGATGAGGAGAGTCGCGGGTTCCACAGTCCTCGCACTAATCTGTTTTACATGTAATTTCAGCCCGGTTCAGCACCAACGTGATGAGAGTGTTTGACCTTGTACAATACCATCAAAAACTAGGTGGTAAAAGGCCGTGCAGCACACTGTTCTTCAGTCAGTCAACTGCTTAGCACTGTTTGAGCTGACCCAGAGCTGCTGTTTCATTCCACCCGGCTGAAACTGCCCTGCATGTGAAAACTGATGCAAAGAATTATTTGCATGTACCGTATCCGTATCATGTGACCCGGATCTAGGACAGATAGAGAAGAGGGCAAGATTGATACGAATTCTTTTTCCATGCTTCAGTGGAATAGTCTTTTAATGGTGCAGTCCATTGACTGTTAGACCTCACTTACTCTCCTTTTTATAGTTTTATAGTTTGCTTCCAGCTACAGTAGCTCGCATCATCTTGTCTACACATGCTACTTTTTTGCATATGTCTACCTCATTTGGGTCCCTGTCTTTCAAGCTGCACACAAATGTAAATTAGAACTGTAAACGCAGGCGTGTGGTTTGGATGGAACGAGGCCACTGTCCGCTCGCGTGGAAGATAAAACAGTGAGAGGACTCATTTATCCTGTAATGGTTTTAGCCCAGTCCGGGCCCCCACTAAACAGATGCTGCCGCCGCTTCTAGACCTGAGCTCCCATCGACCTGGCCGTCACCCAGGCCTGGCGAGGGAAGGTTCTACTGCCACACGCACACTAGCCCCATTGTGGGAGCTGTCTGTGGTCAGGACATCTCTGTCAAGTAGGGCTCAGAGCGGAGCTGGCTCGCTCTGGATGTACTGAGGCGTCGAAGCATGCGAAGCAAAGAATGCACCGTTCACAATTGGTTTACTTGGAATTACACTGTTGGACATGTAACATGGACACAGCAAAAGGAAGGAGACATAGAGACGACAAGATTAATTGATTTGATATGATGCAGAGAGAACACAACAGATACACTCAGACAATAAACACAGCTATCTCATTTTTCCTATTATTATTTCCTCAAACTTAGGATTCCTCACTGGTCTTCCAAACCAGTTCGGACCAGTAGTAAAAGGTTTTCATGGTCATACCAGACTTTTCCACTCAATCATATTGTTTACTTGCCTTTTTCCCACTGCCACATTCCTGTGGTTTATTAGCTTGACTTATTGGAGTCAAGTGGTTTGGTGTAGCACACGGTGAGTTCCCAGGAAAGGCTGGAGCATGCCAGTCAAGTGTTAGACGCATCACAGTGTGCAAACGCTCACACATGTGTATATACATGCAGAGTATAGGAACAGTAAAACAAAGTTCCGTCTCAATATAAAGGCAAATTGCGTTAATGTAGTCTCCTTTCATCTACACCTCCCAGAACAGAACACTTTACATCAGCATCCATATGTATGGTTTCCCAGCTCCGCGCAGGTTTTCCTTTTGAAGTCAACCAGAGTATATTAAATCTTACCATGGAAATATGTATGCGTCGCAGTTCCACCTAGGCCCCCGCCGTTCAATCTGCTCCGCCCGGCTCTGATCACCCTGTGAACTCCATGGTTACCGGGTGCAGGGGCGGGAGCCGGCGGAGCGACAGCTGGGGCAGCATTTCAGAGGAAACTGGGTTGCATGCTGAACCTCACCTGCTTTCCGGCTCAGTGCTTAGCGCCGGTGGGGCTCATCACCCCTTGCTTTCATAGCTTGTCTTTCACTCCGCAGTATCTCTCGCACACCTTCCCGCCCCGCCCCGCCTCCCCCGGAGTCAGAGTTTTTCTCATCTGTTACCTCTCCTGTATCGTTTGATTAAGACGCTGTTGAATCCAGCTGCCTTGTCTAGTCTCCGCTTCAGGTCCTCTAGAGATACCGTCAGGGATCAATTGTGTGTTTGTGTATGGTGTTTTCCTCCTTCCTGTGTGTGTGTGTGTGTGTGTGTGTCTGTGGGTTTTGATACCGCTGAGTGTTTGGATATATTTTATATCTGCATATCTTGGTCGGGGATGCTTGTGTTTTTCCTGCACCAGCACTGTGTCTCAGCAGTTTATGTCTCTTTGGAACATGTTAGCTAACCTCTGTACCATGTCTCTTCTCATTAGCCTGTGCAGCGCTGGCCTATTTCTTCTTCCTTGTTCAAGGAGATATCATGTTGCTTTATAATACAGTTTTAGCAGCACTTAAAACCCCTGGGAAATGATGTCACTGAGGAATTAGTCCTACTTCCTGTACAATGGTGTAACAAGCAGGTTAGGGTGTGGCTTTTGGGAGATCTTGTTGAATATTGTTTGAACAGACTTAGCTGTGAGAATAGAAAGTAGAGTTGATACTAGGAAAGGAAATGCACCTGGGTCTTATTTCAAAAGATGTGTCAGACAGCTGAAATGGGAACACCACGGGTTTCACAAAGGAAAAAAAAAAAAGAAAAAGAAAAGCGTGAATTTAAGACATACATATAAATATCCATACAGAAAGGTTTATCCTTGTCCATCACACGGTTACATAATGGAGGGGGTTAAAATATCCTCCCTTTCCTCCTCAGTTTATTTCCATGGCTTTGAAGCACAATGCTCAGTTAGTGCTCAGTGAAGTGAGAGGCCAGAGCTTCTCAGGGGCCGGGGCTTGAACAGTGAAGGGGGAGCTGTGCAGCAAGAAGGGCTGTTGCAACTTTAAAAGTCTCATCTTTATGCCTGCCAGCGACTGATGTTCCTCACTCAGGGAGCAAATTGAGTTTGCATGCCTTGATGACTCATTAACATGGCCTTTGCAGCACTCCACCAATGCCCCTGTGCATTCAAACATATTCCATTTTTAATAGTTTTATGTAGAGGAACTGATACGGTTTAATGTCAGTGGCAGTGCTTTTTTTCTCCTTGGCTGATTCGAACTCTGTGTTCCGGTCATGTCAGATTGCTCATTTGTGTCTTCATTACATGCATGCAGTGGTTATTCATAGTTCATAGTTTGACACAGCGGTGGGGAAATGCTTATTTATATCTTTCAACTATAATTGACTAAAAAAGAAAACATTCAATTTTAACAGATTAGCTTATGTTGCTAGATTAAATGGACTGAAAAGCTGCAGGAACATCGTTTCAGCTATAATGAACAATTAAGCTTTTGGGCTGTAAATTTACAAAGCCAAGTGAGTACAATGCTCACATCTGTCATGCATGTTCACATTTAATCAAAAAAAAGCTGCAGAAACCCTGAAGACGAGTTGCTGTGCAGCTCAGTGACGAGGAGCGCATCGGTTGTCTGTGATCTATATGTTTTGTCTTGTCAGCTCCTCTTTACAATGTCTAAGACAGAAGAAGAAGTGGTCACCATGGCTACTGCACCGCTAATGCAGCGTACATTCTGTGCAATAATCAAGAGGGGATTTCCAGCATAGCTACTGATAAATTGTGGAAGTACAGCAACAAATTATATTTAATCTATTTGCTGCACTTGGATTGTTTTTATGTAGTTGTGGTGTGTGTGTGTGTGTGTGTGTGTGTGTGTGTGTGTGTGTGTGTGTGTGTGTGTGTGTGTGTGTGTGTGTGTGTGTGTGTGTGTGTGTGTGTGTGTGTGTGTGTGTGTGTGTGTGTGTGGTTATATTTCTACTTTGGTACATTTTTTTTTTTTCCAGTCAAAGTCACCAAAATAATGGCATCTCAGTGACATTCAGCACAGAGACGGTTCAGTGGATGTTGTAAAGAGCTCGGGTGTATGGTCAGAGAAGTAGATAGGCTAGACTTAAGAGACATGGAAAATGATGCAGTATTTTGATCTGGAGCTCAAAATAAATAAACCAGGACAGGGCTCCGGGAGGCTGCACTGTGGTGTCTCAGCAAATGAAATAGAATTTTCAGTGGTGAGCAGGAAAGGATGCCAGGCTTTTAAGTCTAGGAACGTCCAAATGAGAACCACGTCACCCGAGTCAAGATGCATACCGGACTCGTCAGTGAATGTTTAGATGCTGAACACTTCTTCTCAACACTCCTGCACCTTGTCAACAACTATTACAACAAGGTGATGCCGATGTAAAATGAAGCAAAACTCAACTACAAATGTGTGGCCTGCAGTATTTCTCCACAGATTTGTACAGCGACTGATTTCAGTTGAAGAGGAATTTCACAATATTTGCACAGTAACAGCCACCATGTGTGTTTTTTTTTTTTTTGTTTGTTTGTTTGTTTTTTACCAGATTTCAAATCACAAGCAAAGACTAAATCCAGCCAAGCAAGTGGTGTGTATCCAATCAGTGGTTGGAAAGGTTGATATTGAAGTCTATACAATACGGTCAGTTTTGAATGGTGTCTGTCTCAAGCTAGTTCATCCATAGCTCTGCTACAGCAAACTGAATAAAGCTAATAACAGTTTTGTTTACAAGGGATCCAGTTAGTTACAGCAATTTTGATGATAGTTTGTTTGCTTCAAGCAGTTTAGCATGTCAGACCGGCAAACAGCTGGTCACATGTTAGGATTTACTCTGTTCTGTCATTGAAAATTTCATGTTTATGGGATTTTGTTATTCAGGCAAAATGAGCGAGTTGAAGATGTCAACTTGGGTTTTAGAAAGTTATGATGGGCATGATTTGTCGTCATTGTTTTTACTTAATTGAGTAATTAAAACATCAAAAGCTTTGTTGATAATGAAAATAATTATTTCTTGCAGCACTGCACTGAGTACAAGTTTATCACATTCATTTTTTTGTTTGTTTGTTTGTTTACTGGGACCCAGTTTAACAATTTCAGCAGAATATTTCTGCAGAGAAGAATATGTTTGCGCTCTCTTGCTTCTATCAATGTAGACACGCTCCCGTGCTCACCCATCACAACCCCCTCCTTGTGTCTCTCCCTCCCAAAGGATACCAGAGGGTCAGGCAGAAGCCGGGTCCCTGGCCGCAGGGAGACTGCGCTCCCTGGAGGACCAGCTAACCAGAGCCAAACAGAAGATCCACAGCTTCCAGAAGCTCACCGGAGATGGTAAGCAGGGCAGAGACGCCTGAAAAAGAAAAAGTTGTGGGGAAGGATTTGGCACCGAGCTTGGACATATGAAAGGATTGATTTTGAAGGTGCTGGGGGTTGACTATATTTGGGATGAAACCAGTCAGCAGCTCTCTTGTGAGCTTTCGCCTGCAGCGGGAATCTCAAGTCTAGTCCAGTGTTAAACCTGCTGCAGCTCAGCAACGATGATGACAGAGGCGTACCGTGGGATGGGCAGGGTTACGTGTGCTTTTGCCACTATAAGCAGCGGTCAGAGGGGCAGGAAAGCTGTTGGGCGAGTGGGGAAATGTGTGAATGAAGTGGAAGCAGAGTGAATGCCCCGATGGCAGAAAGGGAGAGAGAGAGAGGAGAGAGAAAAGAGACAGACTGAGAGAAAATAAAGAAGGACATGTGAGCGTGGAGGGCAGCACAGGGTCAGCCTTTCCATCTTGCCGCAGGGGAAGAAAAAGCTAAAAATACCCTCCAGCTTTTTTTTTTTTTCCACCAAGGGAGGGAGTGAGGGAAGAAGAGAGAGTGCAAGATAGGAAAGTGAAGAAAAAAAAAAGCAATTTTCCCTCTTTACCACCACCTTCTTCTCCTCCTGCTCGAGGCTGTCCTTCCCTCGATTTTTTTTTTCTTTTTTGTTGTTGTTTCTCTCCACAGAAACCAGAGCAGGCAGCTGTGCTATCCATGTGGGTTACTCCACATTGTTTGGCTCAGGTTGGGTGTAGAGTTCCTTCCTGTTGTTAGGACTGTGTGAGAGAACACATGAGACACAAAAAACTGTGATCAAGTGCTCCTTAATGAGGTCAAAGCAACACCGAGGGACAAAGTATGGAAAGGAACATTTTCATGGTTACGCCGAAACCTTGCTTTGTGCCATTATAGCCTATTTAGTCTCGCATCATCTAATCCTCTAGTGTCCCTTCCTACCCGGTTCATTGTTTTTGATCTTACCTGTGTGTCAAATGTTACACAAGCCGTGTATCTTTGTGACATTTAGTTGTGAGCTGTTATCCCCCCCCCCCCCCACTTGCAGGCCCCGGTCCCACTCAGGAGGAGCTGCGGAGAAGGGTGGAGAACGGTGTTAAGGAGTTCTGGTACTTTGTTCGCAGCGAGGTGAAGAAATTGGCCAACGTCGAGCCCAGCGAGAGGCAGAAGTACGCCGACACACTCCTGCAGGACCTGGGACACCAGGAGAGGTGGGCCGATGTTTACTTGAAAACATGAGAAAAAAGTTCAAAAGCAGAAATGTCAAAATGTTCCACAAGTGTTTGTGGGAAACCAGTGTCATCTCGCAGCAGGAAGGTAAAGCAGACCTGGCTGGTGGAGCCTTTCCCTGTGGCGCCTGCTTGTTGTCTGTGAAGGTTTCCGCCCACAGTCTGAATATCCCCGAGGCGTGAAAGTTAGTATGAGTGTGTCCGTCTGACCATATTTAACATTAGCAAAATTATATATCCCAGCGCTCACTCCATAAAGGAATAGTTCGACATTAGTGTGACAGTAGTTTGAGCAAAACAAACAAGATATACAGTAACTAATTAACACGTTACTGTATAATTCGATACACTGTACTGTTTAGTCTGAACAAAAAACGAACGTTAAAGCACCGGGTTGCACAGTTCAGCACATAACCCCATGTTTTCAAACAGATGTTTCCAGTCTTTATGCTAAGCTAAGCTAAGCTAACTGATCAGTCCGGTGGTATACTAGGCACATATATTAGCTTTTTGTTTGTAAGACCTCTACCTCCTTCTGGTTGAATGGTTGTAAAGTGAAACTGGAACTGGAACAACAAACACATCTGCGTGACAGACCCGTTGTTGTTGGATGTACCAAAGATACACTGTTACAAAGATGACCCATTAGGAGCTGCACCAACTCTATGAAATGGTATTAACTTCCTGTCTCCTGAGTGGGCGTGGTCATGACAGTAAAAGGTCATTTATTACTTACCCGTCTGCATCATTAAGAATAGAAAAGACAGACATGTTGTTCCGGTTGTTACAGCTTTTTGCTGCATAAAGCTTTTTTAAAGCATTTTTACTGCTAATAGATGTACTTTTGATCATTCATGTGAAAATAATACGATATAAAACAGTAGAACACTAGATGCAGTACAAATTTGCACCTTACTTTGCTGCTCGTTTTTATTTGATCAACTCAGTAGAAGATGATATCAGTCTAATAATATTCTATTTTTCGATTTAAAAAACAGTTGAATAATAATAAGTATACTGTTACTGTATTGTTAAGCGAAGTTTTAATTCAGTTTTAAGTTAAGATTAATAGTTTTCACTTATAAATCCTTTTAAAATTGGAAGTTGGAAACGTCGGCAGCACTGCAGCAGTGAAACCAGACCAGATATACAGTGTGTTGTGTTGCTGAGACACAGGCAGGTCTCGAGCGGAGTTAATTTTCTCCTGATTTGTCTGTCTGAAAAACGCCAGGTTGGTGTCAGAATGTTCAAAAGAAACGAAGCTTGTGGAAAATGGGTCCAGTATTTACTTCGGTGTCTGTGGGGGGGGGCGAAATAATTGATCATATTCTGTGCTCACATTCACTTCTCCCCCTGGAGTGAATAGTCTCACGTCCTGCCGCCGGTCTCCAGAAGGGGCGGGGCAGTGGCGAAACCCATGTGACACAGATACAGGGAATGATTCTTAAGTGCACTGTCTCCAGAAACAGTAGAGAAACGAGTCGGTTCATTTCCGATTATTTCCTGTATCTGTGATACGTGGGTTTCTCCACCTCCCCGCCCTTTCAGGAGAACAGAAGCAGGTCTGAGTCTATTGATTCCAATGGGAGAAATGAACAAATCACAGATTATGACCGATTTTTTCACTCCATAGTCACCGCAATAACTATTGGACCCATTTTTCACAAGCCACACGTCTTCGGAACATTCTGACATCAATATGACATTTTTCAGATCAACAGATCAGGAGAAAAATTAACTTTATTCGAGACCTGCCTCTGTCTCAGTGCCATACTCTCTCTATCTGGCAGCTGCCGGCATCGTTTGCCAACCGATAACCAGACGTTTAGGTGAACCAGTTATTTTGATTGATTGATTGATATTTTGATCGACTTACTTATGTGAAACCATGGATTAAACTTACATAAAGCTTGTGTCATTGCTTAACAATTGCTATCGTTATATGTCGTCATTATTTAAGTATTTTGGAGGAGAAAACAGATAGTATTAGCCTATTAAAGTGATATGACTTTGTACTGGGTTGATTAGATGCTGTTAATAGATAAAAACAGCGGCAAGAAAGGCGCAAATGTGTACTGTATCAGTGTTGTACTATCTATTGTTTTATTATTTTGGCAGGGACAAGTAATCCATCAGTGAGTGTTAAAAATGCCTGAGCTTTGTGCAGCAACAGGCTGTAATAACAAGAAAAACATTTCTGTCTTTTCTTTCCCAAAGGATGCAGAGGGGGATATCTAGATAGGGATAGATTTTAATATTAGCGACAGTCACATTTCATACCAGTTGCCTTGGCTTGTGTGGGAGGCGTAGACGGACAACGCCCACTTAGGAGACCGGAACTGTGTCCCATTGGTGCTGCCTGTAATGCGGTACCTTCTGTATAGGGGATCTTTCCCGTCTCCTCTCTGAACTGTCTCTGGTTGTGCCCTCCCTCGTGTCCAGTGCACGCTGCGATAGATTCCAGGCTCCCGTGAAGCTGAGCAGAATAAGCAGTGTGGAAAATGGATAAATATAGAGTTGAAATGATTATATGATCGACCCTCAGAACTTAAAATAATTCAAATTAAATACATCAGATATGGAAAATGTTGATGAATCGTTCGAGTAAACTTTTGGAGCCAAAGTAGCAAAAACAATCATCAGCTTAATTGATATTGAACATAATCATTAGTTGCAGCTGTATATGGATATTGTTGGTCTTTCTGTGTAAGAATTAGCTCAGGATCCTTGTAATACAAATATCAGTGTATTGGATCTTTGTTAGTACTTCCTTGGTAATGCATTCAGTGTTGATTCAAGAGTCAGAGGCTTCTGTTTCCTGGCACTGCCCACTGCTGATGTCAAACGTTGAAAATCTAACATTTTCTAGGACGAGGACTTGAAAGCAACACTTGCAGTGTTTGCTGAGGAGCAAAGGGCACAGGTCACAGACACACCCTCTGTGTCATCTGGATGGTGCCAGGCTTCCACACGGCTGAATGAAGAAAGTCCTGTTGTCACTTAGCCAAGTGGTTCTTTGTAATCCTGGTGGAGTGGCTTACATGGCCCATTGTCTTAGTCGTTGCCTAAGCAGCTTTCCAAAGACTGATTCCTCACCCTGTGCACACAGACATGCATGTGTACACACACACACACACACACACACAGTGTCAGACTTCTACATGTATTCGCTTTCATCCTGAGCCCCTCAGATTTCTTTGTATGTGCTGCAGGCGAAGGCTGGGAGAGCCAGCACAGATAGGGCCAGAGGTGGAAAGAGCAATAAAATGTTTGACTCCAAAAAATGCACTGCTCCTTCATTAAAATTCTGCTCAAGAGGAAGGTAAGTTCCTTGTCTCCAAAATTGCCCATGTAAAATAAAAATGTAGCACATTAAAAAAAAATGCATTATGAAGAGATTTCAGTTTCAGAAAGTTTTATGGACAGGGGAATGGAACAGTGTGAAAGTTCATAGAGATATGCCAGAAAACAAAGTTCCAGTGTGTCCAACAGGAAATTAACATGTCTGCACCTACACAACTATGTATCACAACACTGGCACCAGTGTATCAGTAACATACACTGAAGTAAAAAACTTTAAGTACACCCTGCTTTTTCCACTATCTCATGATGGCAATGTGCCAACAATGCACCTGACCACACCTCATTTAAAGACCAGCACGCCCATGGTACACACAGATAGGCGCAAGTGCATTTGCTATTAAAAAAACATGGGCGCTGAACGGAAAAACAAGGTCAGAAGGTCAGAGCTTCTTTGTGACATGCTGTGTGTTGTATAATGTCATGTAACCTTGTCTCTTGCACGAGGCTCTGCAGAGAATCTTCTTTTCTTACTACTTGGTAAATCCACCACAATGTTTCTCATTTGTCCACCACAGGTTCATAAGATGTGTTTACACTTTTCATCATATAACAAAACATTTCTAACGTTGTGATTTGTGCTTTTCCGTCACTGTAGAGCTGCGCCTTTATAATAGCAATACGTCAAGGTGCACGAGCACCTGGCTTTTAAAGGGAATGGGAGACAATGACACTTAGATTGGTTTATTAGATGTTATGCCCGAAACACTCCCAAGAATAATTAACAGATTAAGTACAACCTTTTTGAGCCATGCGCCTGACGCAGAGACTGTTTTTTCCATCGTTAAAACAGCACAAGTGACATGGACACGCCCCTAAACGTACTGGCACCACGTGCTTCAAACCATGCGCTTTGGATCGTTAAAATAGAGCCCAATGTGTCTTCATGCCAAGACTCAGTGAAACACTGGAACTGAGTTGTTTCAAGATTAAAAGTTACTTTAAGTGCTTAGAAAAATTTGGAGCTATGAACATGTACATATCCATGACAACCGGGCAAAAAAAAAAGAAAGTTGTTTTGTCAACTACAATAATCCACTTGATCTGATCTGCTTAAAAAACAAGATCAAGACATGGGCAGAACGTCTTTTTTAGTGACTTTTGTTTGCAATATTGAGGTAATTATAAGGTGTAGTGCACAGTACACGCTGCAAACAAATGCAGTGTGTAGTCTGGACTTGTATTAGTATACTTTTAGAAAATAAAAGCCTTACTAAAAACCTACAACAGAAACTAGAATAAATACACTAAACTAAAGAGAGAAAAAAACAGGAACCATACTGAAAATGAATTACTGTCAAAGTTCAACTCAACACGATCATAAAACAGAATGTGTAGGGTAGTAAATATGGTGCTGCTGTTTCATAAGTAGTGCAAGGCAAACTGAGTAAACAGTGCTTACCAAATGTCCCATGTTATGTCATAGAACAGTACACTACAGGGCTGTAAGCCAGTAAAAGAATGACTTGTCTTTCCTCTCTTTTTGCTGATATTCATGCTGTAATGTAAACCTGAAACTCTCTCGTGCACTGCTGCCAAGACCAGCGGCTGCAGCCTCAACGTCTGCAGCATGAGACAATGAGAAGCACTGGGGAAGCCCACAGGACCGCACATATTTTATATGAATACACACACACACACACACACACACACACACACACACACAAGAGCACACCCCCTGACACATATGCAGGACGTCACGGACGTGTGGTGTTCCCCTGTCGCGCTGCCAAATCCCTCGGCGCTTGTCTGTTGATTCCTTCTTGTTAAGTGTTGCGGCCAGCCAGGTTTGCTTTTCCTTCCCACAGAGGGTCGGTGATGACTCCCCTGTGCGCTGCTGGAGGAGAGTTTGACATCCATCACACACTGTGGTTCCAGCTTCAAAATGGGTCAATGAGTAATGATACTGTCTTAGTTGTAGAGAAAGGCACTATTCACCGTGAAGCACTGTTGAAATGGGATGTAGTACATTTGTCTGCTTTGTGCGTGCGTGTGTGTGTATGTGTATGCGTGTGCGTGTGTGTATCTTTGCATGCACTACTGAATATATGCAAAAGAACTCTAAGTCACACAGGATGTGACTGATTTGGGTCAAAGAAGTGAGTAATAAATTAAGCTTGCATAAGTGTGTGTGTGTGTGTGTGTATGTGAGTGTGTGATGCGTTTGCATCTGCCCTTCACTGCATATATCAGAGCTCTTGGGCATGTTTGTAAGTGGATGGTCACAAAATTTGGCAGTGTGTGACACGTACAAACATTCGCTGTCAGAGGCTTGCAGATGGCAGACTTAATCCAAAATAAAGGATAAACAACCAGAAAGACGTTGTCATCATCAGTGGGCGTGACAGAAACGACACTTTTTCTATAAATATCCTGCAAGCATGTTGAGCCTCGGTAATGTTTAACACGCAGCATACTGTTAGCATATGCTGCTTGTCAAAGGTTTTTGTAGGCTTGGGAGTTAGCTTCACAGTCTACCTGCCGGAGAAACACAGATCACAGTTCATAGGTTTACTGCAGCGTAACAATAAACTTTAGTGGATGAACATTTCTGTACAGGAGGTCACACAGAGGCTGAAGTTCATTCATTCTGTGTCTGCATGTCTGCACTGATTTGAAGATGAGGCTTCCTGTCTGGACAGAAATAGGGTCACAGGCAAGAGCTGCAGATCCGTAATGCGAGATGTATAAAATATGCAAGATCACTTAGTCAAGATCATGTCAACATAACTCGTTTGCATATTCAAGTAGGGGTGGACTATGTTGATAAAAAATCTTCTGTCACAGTAGAAACCGTTTATAGAGCCACTGCCCAGGTGGCGAGGTCTGTTAAATAACTGAACAAATCAAGGTATTTTATCACATTCATGCAAAAATCCTGTAAACTCAGTATTGTTGAGTGATATGGTCTGGATGTTCTGGTGCAACCACAGATTAAAGGTCTTCATGGGATTTTGGAGCCCATCTGAAAAGGACCCCTGGAAAACCTACCTGAACCCAAAATCAAATAAATTAAATTTCAAAATAAGAGACCTGTAGCATCTCGATGGACCGCCAAGCATGTGTTTTTTTCCACACACAAGGACCTGAGACCGACGGCAATTCATATCATTTTGACCCGATCCTACTTGAGTTGGTTTGAGTTTCAGTTGTCGGGACCCAAGTGTATCTATGGAGACCTACATAAACAGCTTGAAAACATCTCAGGCGGTTGACAGATTTCTGTCATCTCACAGTATAAATATTTATGTTCAAGGAAACATTTTTGTCTTCTTCACTATGAATCTTAATTGACCTTATTTAATCCAAACACAGGATTTGGAATGTGTCTGTGTATGTTTCTGAGTGTGTTTATGTGTCTGTATAAACAGTATGTCTGGCTGAAAACCTGTGAATAGTTTTGTGTGTTTTCGTCCTGATCTAACACCTACACACACACCTACACACACACACACACACACAGATTGTAACTGCCAGGGTCAGTGCAGTAAATACAAGCACTGGTTTAGCAGTCTCTCTGTCCTTGGTTTCCCACCAAGCTGCCCTTTTATTTGCATGGTGATCATTAATTTGCATCCGTCTGAATGGCTGCTATGGGAACTAAGTGCTTTGCTTTACAAGGCAAGGTTATTCATCATTCTTGAGAATGTACACACATTACCTTACAGCTGTTTGAATATGAACCTTGTGTTTATAATTGGCAGTCGGGGGCAACGGTTTTCACTTCGCACTGATGCTGAAGAAAAAGTACTGGCGAGCCCCTGTTCGTTGTCTGCAGTTATTAATGGCCACATCTGGAGAAGATGCTGTTTGTTTTTGTTTTGTTTTTTTGCACAAACATGACAAAGACACACATGATCAACAGTGCATCAATCTGTGTATGTATTCAGCTGGATATTTGAACGTGAACATATGTGTGCATAAATAATTAAAGGTTTGAAATGTATGCGTGTCTGCAGGTCCATCATGACAGACTTGTACTACCTCAGCCAGGCGGACGGAGTGGGCGAGTGGAGAATGAAGGAGGCTAAAGACCTGTCAGATCTGGTCCAGAACAGAATCACCTACCTACAGGTAACTACAGAAACACCTGCTGCTTAGCCAACTGGCATGGTATTCTCTCTCGCTCACACACACACACACACACACACACACACACACACATATACAGAGTCATATACATACCCACACGTGCATTGTGATCATTCATATGAATGTTTCCCTCACACATACAATCACCCATGTGCGTTTTTTAAGGACATGCTTCGCACTTGCAAGTCTCATTTGCACCATCCATAACTGTCTGCATCAGTTTCCTCGCGGAGCAGGTGAGGGGTGTGATAGCAGACTGTTTCAGCAGTCGTGTCTGACAAGCAGGATTCTTGTTGCTTGTCAGCGGTTTAGTGACACACACACACACACACACACACACACACACACACACACACGTGCCAAAACACACAACACAAATGCAGACTTGCGAAATGACAGATCGACAGACACGCATATGCAGAAATGCAGGAACGTCTACGCAGTACAAAGTAAGACACAAACACACGCGCACGCACACACACACACACACACACATACTTACTCAGGCTTAGATAGATGCACATATGCTCACAGCTCCACAAACATACACACAACCTGAGACCCAGGACGCATCCACTCACCCCCCCAAGGCCCCCCCCCACCCCACACACACACACACACACACACACACACACACACATACACACACACACCTCCCCAGCTCTGGTGCTGCGGGGCTCTGGGGTGGGGCGGTGCGGTGCGGCGCAGCACCGGGCCCTGCAGCATTAATGAGCCGGTGTGTTTGATGAAGAGGACCCAGTCAGTCTGGCTGGGCGGAGACAGCACCGCTAACAGCTGCTGTCACCACTGCTGAGGGATCACACCGCTCCACCAGCTGCCATCACTAATTCATCACACACACACATGCACACATGCACGCGCACACACACATACACACATACACAGAGAGAAAGAGAGAGAGAGTTGTGCACAGATGGATTCACCCGCACCTACGCAGGCAGTTGGCGCACACACACACACACACACACACACAAACACGCACACACACAAACACGCACACACTCAGCTACAAGATTGATGCACATGCTTGTACACAAAGAAATGCCCTGTGTGTCTCACTATCTCACCCACACACAGTCACTCACAAGACTATATGTACACACACACACACACACACACACACACACACACAGACTCCTCCCTCCTGTCCTGCTGGCTCTGCCATCCGTACCAGCTTCTCCCTTCATTCCTGGTTTAACTAACTCCATCTCTGCGTCTGCTCCATCTGTCCACTCATAACATTGAGTGAGCATGGCTGGCTTCTTCAGATGGATTTCTGTTGGACATGCTTTTCATCTATTTTTGCACTATGAGCCTTTATATAGTGGGATTCATTGGTAATAAGCAAGATTGTCATCTTGGTTATTTTTTTGTTTGTTTTTTTTAGAGAATTATCACCAACTCTGTTTCGGCTCTACCAATCTGTTATTGTGTCTTTCAGCTCATTGTTTTGATTTCCCACCTGCTACTTTGTTGTTCAGGTTCACTCTCATCGCACTCTCTTCAGTATCGTTTTTGGACATAGCAGACATCTGTTTTCAATGAGAGAGAAAAAAGAAAAGAAAAAAACACTACCTGCAAGGTGGCAAACGGCAGACAGACACAGTTAGCGACTAGCTGCTCGATCATTTAGCTGCTGAACAGCCTGATATTTCCTTCAGAAGCTGGCGGAGAGCACAACAAAGCAGAGTGTGATTATTGGACTAAGAGTCATCAAGTTGCCAGGAATATAACTCTAGATTAATACTAACGTCGCTCCATTTGTGCTTGATATGTAAATAGGCAACTGTTTGTGCTTCAAAAGGGGCTATGTCGGCGCTTTGATACTTCAGTCTTGGTAGATTTGGAAACACCTGCTGTTACTGATGGTTATGGCGATTTGTATTTATAATACAGGTCCCACAGTCCTACAGTTGAAATTGATGTGTGTATCGACCACTCGGAGCAGCAAACACATATTTAGCTGATGGTCTGTGGAAAATGCAGCAGGAGGAGAGCAACTGGTGTATCTGTTCACAGCACAGCCAGAAACATGTGGAGTGAGAAGCTTCCACATCTCATCTAGTGCATCCGTGCATCCTTTTTCTGCGACTCCCTTGAGTGTTGGTACGCAATTTGAATCCTGTGGCAGGAGAGGAAGATGAAACCTACTGTACATAGAGACAGAATGCAAAAGATTAAATGGCTGCTGCTGAGAAAGATAAATTGCCAGCAGCTGGTAGATGCAAAGAAATGGGGCTTGATATGATAAGAAAAAAAAAAGAAAAAAGGATTGTGATGAAATGATGAAGAAGAAAAAAAACTCTTCTTCCTTGAAATTCCTGATGATGATATTTGACTTTTTCTCTTTGACAGTTCAGTCATTGTGGATGTTAGTGCTCAGGTTAACTCCACAGTTCCTCTCAATGGCACACTGTTGATTGTTTAAGTCTGAAATGTGTCACAGCGTGTGCATTATAGCTGTTGTTTCCTGTCGTACATGAGGGAAAAAAAAACAATAAAATAAAAACTTAAATGAGCTTAATGATATGCTGTAAATCTGCAACAGAGAGTGGCAGAACAGACATTTACCTGTACAAAATGTAGCCGCACTTTAAAAATCATCAGGAGTGCACAGCTTCCTTTCATCTTCCTCTGCATTTTTGAATGCGGGCAACACAGCGGATAATTACCTGAGCTCGACATGCTATTTTTCATATCCAGTTGTTCTCAGCCATATTCCCTACATAAACAATATCACTGTGGTCTCTCAGAGCTGAATCACATTGCTCTGCAACTGCCTCTGTGTTTCACACTCAAAAAAAGCACACAATTTAAACAGGCACTTAACCTACAGTACAGAGCGGTACTCAGAGGCTGCCTTTGTGCATGCGTCTGCCATCATTATCCTTGAACTGAGTCTCTCAGCGCTTCGGAGCCATTCCAGCTTCATCACTATCAACCGGGGATCCGATGGTGGCCTCCGCGCCACGAGGCTCAAGGCACGCATCGGTCTCACGGAGACATAGGCGGCTCAGATCTCGAGCCCTATCGAAAGAAAACAATCTACACGGGTCCTTTTTGTCGGAGTGCCACAGTAGATTATTAGTACAGTGAGTTAGCTTCCACCTGTGGGGCCAGTAGTGAACCGGCAGCCTGTAACTCAGAGGAAATACCTGTGTGGTTTCCTCTGTCAGCTCGATGGCTGCTGTACTCTGTTCATGTTATTGAACAGCCGAGGTGGTAATCAGTTTCAGCACCTAAAGGAGCCTCCCCTCCCCTCCCCTCCCTTCCCTTCCTCTCCTCTCCTCTTTCTTTTTTGTCTCTCATTTCCTCTCTTTGCCTCTCTCTTCATAATCTCCTGTTCTCTTTTTCATTTCCTCTCCTCTGTTTTTTTTTTTTAATCCTCTCATCTCTTTCCCTCTTTGCTTCCCTCTCCTTTCCTCCTCATCCCTCTCTTCCTCTTCCTCTCCTGCTAGTTTGCGATAGGCAGCGTTCACCAGTGGGTGCCGGGCGTCCTGATTACTGTGAACCATCCACAGCTGCAGCAGCCTAATGAGGAAAACACTCCCATCAGCCGGTAATTGCTGTTTAGGAAGCTGGTTGGCACGAGCATTGCAGAGTCGCTCAGACTGGCTGTCGAGCGAATCACAACCCGCCCGGCGACTCATCGACAAAACAGCATGTGTCACTCTGCTGGTTTCCACTATTTTTTGTTTTTTTGTTTTTTTTTGACACAAAAAAAAAAGAGAAATCCTTGTTTCTTCCCCCAGGGTCTCTCATTTGGTATTCATCCCCTCAGCATTTGTATGATATTGAAGTTAATTTATGAGATGAGGAATGAGAGGTGGGGGGGGGGGTTAATGCGAATGAGCGCATGGGCAGGAAGCAAAAAAGGGGCAGTGAAGGGTGAAGCAATGAGAGAATGCAAGAGCAAAAAACGAAGTATATTAAAAAAAAAAAAATATATATATATATATATATATATATATATATATATATATATATATATATATATATATATATATATGTGTGTGTGTGTGTGTGTACTTAGGAGGAGGTATTAAAAGATAAGGCTGGCAATATTGTTGTCAACAAATCCCAGGAAAACACCTAAGACTGCTGCTTTCTACTAAAGACTTCAATCTTTAAAAGCTGGTCACATATATAGTTTATTCAAAAAAAAAGCGCAGTAATTTCCTAATTTTTATCAAATGATACTCAGACTGGAGAAATGGTGTATTTGTTGGAGACTGCACCATGCTGGTGTATGAGGGTTGGACTCAAAACGAACTACAGTGCCCATGTTCATTGTATTGAAGAAACATGTCACGCAGTGGCTCATTCATGTGTTTTTATAGTGTCTGCACAATAATGGCGAAATAGAGCTATATCGGGTTTTGACTAGTACACAGACAATGCTACATTTATATATATAGAATGTCACCAGTTTTATCCTTTTAAAAGATGGTAAAAGAAGAATTTGTAGAAGTAAAAAGAAACTGGCTGGTAAAGAGAGAAATGGAGAACAAGATTGAGCAGGTGACATAAAATTAGAGTGGAGTGGAGTATGAGACAGACAGGCAAAGGGAACAAAGAAAACAATATCAGCCATGTGTTATTACAAGTCAGAGAGCAGGGCTTTGAGAGGTACAAGACGAAGGTCAAGCAATAAAAAATGTTGAAACGTTCTTTCCTCTCCTCCTCTTAGAACCCCCCAGACTGCAGTAAGGCGAGAAAGCTGGTGTGTAACATCAATAAGGGCTGTGGTTATGGCTGCCAGCTCCACCATGTCGTATACTGCTTCATGATCGCTTATGGCACCCAGCGCACGCTCATCCTGGAGTCCCACAACTGGCGCTACGCCCCCGGCGGCTGGGAGACTGTCTTCCTGCCCGTCAGTAACACCTGCACCGACCGCTCTGGGGCCACCACTGGACACTGGTCAGGTAGGTGCACACCCCCCTCCCTCCACACACACACACACACACACACACACACACACACACACACACACACACACACACACACATACACACACACACCAGTACTGTTGTGAACTACACACAGTCATATCCACAGTGCTGTGTGCGACAAATGCGATTGGTTGCTTAATAATCAAATAACCCTCAGTCTATCCCAGCTGAAAAATAGGGTCGGCCAGACCTCTCCTTTGTGCTGCCTCAGCAAAAACAAAGTGTGAATTCCCTGGCTAAGCAGGACTATGCAATTCCTGTTAAAGCACTTTGGCAGCAAATGTAGCAGCAGCAGGTTACTGCTCAAAGGTTTAATTGCCAAGAAAGCCTGTGACTGGATTTCAGTAAACAACCCACTCCTCTGACCTACAGTAAGTTTCTACTCATAGTCTCTCATACAGACAGAGATGGTTGGGAATACGTTTTGCAGAAGTGTTGTCCACTATTTGTTAGCCCAGGCTGCTGGCACCGTTTTGATTCATCATTTCCTGTACAGTGAGAATATCTGTGTTCATGGACTGAACAGAAATGAATGTCTATATAGCAAATTTCTTAACTGAGGAGATATGCATATATTTCTGTGTTTCAGGCCCAGGTTGTGGCACAGACTGATTTAAAATATTTCATATTTTCACTTTGAAAGATGATAAACATCTCCCTGCTGAACACTCACTTTGACATCGGTATATGATTTAGTTTTCTAACATATCAGTGATGGCCTCAAAGGAATATCCTCTCCTGGAGTCTGGCTTCGCAGGGCAGTTTGCAGCAGTTTGCAAGTGAGCAGCCGGTAGCTGAGCCTGTATCCCACGGGGCCAGGTCATTCCCACCTTGAAAAGAACTTGGGGTTGCTGCATAGTGTGCCCGCTGCTGACAAGGTTGTGTGCTGGGTGCATTGACTGTTGGGAAAACATTTTCGTGGGATGTGAAATTTCACCTTTCTAGTGGGAAAGGAGCCATAGCTATTAGAAAGAGTTGTGAACCAAGAGGTCCAGGAGAACAATAGGGTTACCTACCTCTGTGCGACCAAGTTGTAGAAAGGAAGAGTCAGACTGTGTGTGTCTGTGCCTATTGGCCAACCAGCACAGCCATATTGGAGAGTCTGGGTTGTCTGAGTATCCTCCTGGAGACAGCGTTGCCTGGGGACTTCATAGTTCGGCTGAGGGATTTCAATACTTACAGGGGTAATGATGGAAAAACCTGGAGGCCGATGATTGGAGGGAATGTTCTGATCTGAACTCGAATGCTATTTATTTTCAGTCAAGCTGGCGACATGGCTCTCGGGCTGGCAATGTGGGTACGACGGTTGAACAGCCAGTCAGTTTGGTCAGTCGGTCCACCACGTTAGACTGAAATATCTCAACAGCTATGAGACTGATTGCCAGGGAATTTTGTACAGATGTTCATTTTCCGCTGAGGATGAATCCCTCTGACTTTGGTGATTATACGACTTTTCATCTTGCACCAGTAGCAGGTCAGAATTTTCACCTATCATATGAAATATCTCATCAATATCTCTCATCTCCTGGGTGGATCAGCACAAAATCTGGCACATACATTTATGGTTCCCAGACAGTGTATCCTAATGACTTAAGTTTTTCCTACAGAATTTTATTCTGGCACCACCACGATGTTCACATTTGCAACTTCGAGTTAGATGCCTCAGCAGCAATTGGATCGATTTCAATGAAATTTGGTACGAGCACTCATGTTCTTCTCTTCTGAACAGTAACAGCGTTTTACCTGCAAAACATCAGCTTGTTAGCATTTAGCTCAAAGCTCAGCTGTGCCTAGATACAACCTCAGAGAGTCAATAGTATGACTGTAGACTCTCAGCCTTGGTATTCATGTGTGTTATTAGAATTCTGCACCACTCATGGACTGTTCATAATGAACACCATGTTCAAGCATGAGGTAGTTCATATGTATACGTGTTAACCAGACTACTTCACACCCCAAAGATCGATATGCTTGCTTGGAGGAAATGGATCTCCCTACTAATGCAAGGGTAGCAGATTCATTTATGAATGAGATTGCATAGAGGAAGGAATTGAAATTGTGATTTTAATATGATTAATGGATAGTCCCATGGTATAAATGTGTATGCTTCTGCTAATCTGACAAAACCAAAGCGTTTGTAAATGGAGATCAGTGATGATTTGGAGGTTTTTCTGTTCCCGGCCCCCCCTCTCTCGCTCTCTATCGCTTTCTTTCTCATTGCTTTCTTCTTCTCATCGCTGCAACCTTCCAGCTCTTCATTTCTCTCCTATCGCTTCATTTGACTTGTGCTCTCCTGGGGTCTCCCTTCTTATCTCCCGCTCTCCCAACGCCTTCCCTTTCTTATTCTCCTGCCTTTCATGTGTCCTTTTTCCACGATCTAACGTCTTCCTCTGGTGTCTTAGGAACAGCCTCCTATAGATCCATATATGCCATCCGGCTGCTCGTAGCCAACAGCCAACTCACTACATATCACCACTCCCCTCCTCAGGCCTCTTAGCATCCTGAATTCTCATTCTTATAGAGTCCTGGGATTTGCAGAGGCAGTATTTTCTGTTGACCAAGCCAGCTAACTAGCTAGGCAGAGCTAATGTAAGCCTGTTGGGTACTTGGCTACGCCTGTGGTCATGCCTGTTTTGTTAACAGTGCAGGCAAGAACACTCCTCGGGGTACTGGACCACTAAGGGATGCTAAAGCCTTGGATTAATAAGTAGATATACATTGAATATCTCACTAATTAAGTGGAATTTTTGCCCATGCCAGTAGAATTACAATGTTTTAAATGTAGTGAATACTGATCTGCAAGCCCAGAAATTTGCAAGTGTTATTTTGGCCTTTTTTATTTCATGGGTAACAAGTATTACCCACCATGCAGATGACTTCAGATGATGGTAAAGGGTTTTGTACATTACCTGGACGGCAGGAGCCTCTGCACCTTCACACAGAAAAGTCTTCTGCTCGTTAAAGGGCCCCCCACCCCACCCCATCCGGAGGATGCATGGTATATGCATCAGCAACAGGGTATTGCTGTCAGGGAAACATGCAGCTTCAGAGTAAAATCAAAGATAGTGATGAAGTCACTAGGGGACCTGCTGATTTTCCATCTACAAGTGGGAAAATACAAAAGAGAACACGAAAATCAATATGAAAATACTCATGACATACAGGGTTTCCCTATGTGATCTGCTTTGTGTCTGAAAAAAAGTTATATGTTGATTTTACCATGAAAAAAATCAGAGAAATAGAATAGACATTGATAAAAGTTGGCCTCAACCTGCGACGTGTCCCTCTTTTAGGTTCAGATACAGTTGACTTTTTTTGATACTGCTGCTGATACAGTACACACATATTTTTCTCACATCCAAACTATTTAAAAAAACACCCATATCCCATGGTTATCTAATGGGATATTGATAAAGGATTACTCACTTTGTCTATCTCTCTGGATACAAGTGCTGATGCAATATGCTAATTTTGGTTCTGACACCAAAAGATACATATTTTGGTGCCTGACTTAGAAAAATACCTGCATGTTTTTCTACAGAGTTCTTAAATGTTTTTAAATTAGTCTAAATGTAAAAAAAACCTTACATGACTCTAAAACTTCGCTTTCAGTTAGGACATGTTTACAAATCTGAATCTATACTGGATCTATTTTATTAGATTGTGATTATGTAATGAGAACAAAAAACTTGTTTCTCCTCTGTGACTGGATTATCTTATGAACTCTTTTCGATACTAGCGCCAGTATCGTATATAGACATACAGTATATAAACCAGTATGGACACCAGGAGAATACTTTCTTTGATGCCTTACTTTAAGAAATATAAACATGTTTTTTTCTGCAAAACCCAGAAGCCAAAAGTTCTCAAATGGGAAAAACAAATGTTCTCTAAGCACAAGTCAATGCACCAAAACTAAAGCTTGAGAGCCAGAAAAAAAAAAAAACACTTAATTCAAAATTGGCAACACTTTGATTTTAATTAGGAACCACAAATACAAATCTGTACAAATGTTCAATGCCAGTTTTTCACACTTTTTGATTTTCACCAAAAAGACAGCAATGAGTTTTGATACCCAGCCCCACTGTCTATTGAGCCAACTGGTGCGTGTTGGTCTTTTACTACAACCTTTATGTTCAGCGGACAGCATGAGAGAACTCGGCGTCACCTCACAGGCCTGGTAAAAGACTAAATTCTGAACACACACAGGGGGAAACCAGTCTTCTTGTGGAACAATGGTTCGTTGATCAAAGGGCTAATTTGCCAAAGAGAGTGTATTCCTTTGAGGTTCTCTGTGGAGATATTACTGCCTT
Source organism: Seriola aureovittata (assembly GCF_021018895.1). Classification (NCBI taxonomy): domain Eukaryota; kingdom Metazoa; phylum Chordata; class Actinopteri; order Carangiformes; family Carangidae; genus Seriola; species Seriola aureovittata. The sequence continues at coordinate 16,208,780 of NC_079382.1, read as the reverse complement.
ATGAGTGAGTCTGAGAGCAGCGGGAGAAACATAATGTTCCCCGCCATTTAAAGACTGGAACAGAATTTCTCTAAGTTCATAAACTCAGTCTCAAATGTATTATGAATGGAGAGGCTCCGTATTTTTTTTTTTTTTATCTGGATGGTGTCACTCTCGGCTTCTCCAGTTTCATAGCAATGCTAATCTGAAAAATTTATTAGCCTCAGTATGCATCGCGGGTTTAAAAACAGTATAGGCATTCTGTGTCAGTGTCAGTGCAGACCTATATGCTTGAAGTCATGATGCATACAGGAAATGTATGCAGAGGCTTGAGATGAAATTTAGAAGAGCTTTGTGATCTAATTAAGTAGCTGTGGGAGGAAGACATACTGCATATCTGTACATTTGTGCCAAGAAGTGCAGGCCTCGAAATATGCCCATTCCCCCTTATGTGAATCATGCCAATATTGTTATATAAGCAAAGACAGGGCTGGGAATATTTTTTCAGTTCAATATTTAATGCTTCTACCAATTTATATTCAGTTCATGCTCCAGCATGTACACACACACACACACACACAAACTGAAGCCTCTGTGTCTGTCCTTTTTTTTTTTTTTTTTCATGTTTTTTTGTGTACCCTTTCTGTGAAAGGCCATTTTTAATGACTCATTATGCCATTTATTTGGAAGTGTGTTGCGGAGGCTGTGTTTGCAGCTGTATTAGAGCCTGTCTGTGGCAGTTAAAGAAGCCACTTTAGTCTGACAGAACACGGACCTTAAACTTATTTTTACATAAATCAGGGGTTTGCACATGCACACACACACACGCACACACACACATACACGAACCAAAAAAAAAAAAAAAACCTCCTCGGGTTTTAAGACTAAAAGAGAGTGAAGGTTGTGCCTGCCAGGCATATCCCTTCTGGTGAGATGAGATTAGCTTGGGTTCTTTGTGTGTGAGTGTATGTGTGTGCGTTTGCGTGTGTAAATACACATTTCTTTTCATTGTTATGTTATTTGGATCCCAACGACTGGACCACTTTTTTTTTTTTTTTTTCCTGCTGTTCACAAGACCCTGTACATGGTCATGCTCATGAGTGTGTGTGTGTGTGTGTGTGTGTGTGTGTGCGCGCGCGCGCATTTCTATGTGCATTTTTGTGGATGCATGTTGGTGGGCGTATGTTTTCCACCTTTGTTTACACATGCAGGTGTGCATCATGCACGTGTGTGTGTGTGTACAGATGGTTGGCCTTGGTGTGTATGGAGGCTTTCTGCCGCCCAGAGAGGTGACCTTCGTGTTCAGCCCCGCTCAACCCTCTGCCCAGGGCTTCTGCCAAGCAGGATTCAGCCTGAAGGGGCCAATGTCAGACCACCACCCACCCCACCCCAACCCTCTCCAATCCAGGTCCCTGCCTCAGCCTCTGGCCCTACATGGCCTTGATTGAAAGGAGCTTACCTTGGCCTTTAAGCAAGGACAAGCAAAGTGCAGCTGTCAGTCACCTGACAAGACCTGGACTCTCTGGGGTTGGGGGATTTGGATTTGTGCTGGAACAGAACAGCAATAACAGAGCCGGGGAGGAACATTCAAATATCACCCTACATCACAATGTAATATGTTTTTAATTATGACGATAAAATGGTGGCATTTATAATGTATAGTAGATCCCTAAGTAAAAAAAAAAAAAAAAAAAAAAGAAAAAGACACAGGCTCAACATGTGTCAGTTATTGGACTGATTAGCCTCCTTTCAGACCTGAGCATGGGTGAAGCTGTGCATAGCATGAAGGTTGTCTTACCTGAAATAGCCCTATAAACCTTTTACTGGAACAAAGTTTGAACCTTGGTTAAGTCCCCAGTAAGTCCCTTTAACTGGGACAAAAAAAGTAAAGAAAATAAACTTCTCTCACCCCCAGGTCACCCTGCTGCTATTTTTAACTCGAGCATCTCTCAGATGTTTAGTTAATCTGCAAAAATAAGTCAACAATGTAGATAATCCATTAATCATGTAGGTCATTTATGAGGGGAAAATGCCCAACAGTCCAACATTTGCTGTTTTTTCAGCTTCACAGACGTGAGCATTTGCTGCTTTAATCTCTGCTGTGTGTCATTGTAAATGGAATATCTTTGGGTTTTGGACTGTTGATTGGTCAAAACAAGTAATCTGAAGTCATCATTTTTGCTTCTGGGAAAACTGTGATGAGCAGTTTTATATACTAAACAGTGGATGAATAAACAAAAATAATGTCTGTTGATGATTATGAAGATAATCACTAGTTACAGCTTTAAACTTGTGCTGTCATACATGTTGATGAAGTGTCTCATTCTGCACCTGCTCTTCTTCGGCTCGTCTAGGAGAGGCCCATGATAAGGACGTCCAAGTTGTGGAGTTGCCCATAGTGGACAGTCTCCACCCTCGGCCCCCCTACCTTCCTCTGGCAATCCCCGAGGACCTGGCCCCACGCCTGCACCGTCTGCATGGTGACCCCTCCGTCTGGTGGGTGTCCCAGTTTGTCAAGTACCTGGTGCGCCCGCAGGCCTGGCTGGAGAAGGAGATCCAGCAGACCACCGCCAAGCTGGGCTTCAAACATCCCATCATCGGGTAAGAACACTCAGTTATCACATTTCAGTGTGTGTGTGTGTGGTCTTCTCCGTTTCAGTGGTTACAAACACTTCAATAAGAACAGCCTTGTTTCTATAGCATTCTCTACATTAAAGTGCTTCACAATCAAAGCAAACAGAAGACATAGGAGGAAGAGAACAAAGACGTAGCCGTAAGCGCTGTGGTGGAATACAAACACAGCTTTGGGTGAGGTTAATACGAGGTTAATACAATAGTATTAAAAGTAACTTAATTTGATGGTAGCATTTTGTTTGGTTAATTTTCTACATTTGTTTATGCTTGGGAGGCATTTGCCTTTTCATTACTTAACTGCTTTACGCTCATACAGCTCATATTCATGCAAATCAACCTGTTTAAAGAAACTTCATCACTGTGTTTTTTTCTAATAGCGCTGGCATGACACGGCTGATTCTACCTCGCCTTTTGAATTAATGTGCCCATGAGGTTTTTTTGTTTGCAGTCCAATCCAAGTCTTTTAAAACTGAGAATCCGTTGAGGCCGAATACATATCTGATTTTTATTTATTTACTGATTTTATTTTTACCTTTTTTTTTTTTTTCATTACTTACATAACTACATACTAAAAGCATCAGTGACTGATTTTTAAAATCAGTAAATCCAAACCACACAAGGAAAGAGAAGCTTACTAGACATTTATGACAAAATTAAAAATGAATAGCCTGGCAGCTTTTCTTTTATCTTCAATAGTCTTTGTCAATTAAAGGATAAGGATGGCTTTACTCAACATTTTTCTTTTTGTCAACAAATCCCATGAAAAGACCAAAAACAACAATGAATTTATCTGACTAACAATTACTGTCTGTGTAGCCGGAGCCTGATACAGCTCTTTCGTCTGTGCTGTAAACCACCATTGTTGTTCAAAAACTATCAAATAAAACATCAATGAGCCACACTGTTGCACCGGGTGACATATTCCTTCATTATACTACAGGGCACTGTAGTTAATTTCGAGTTCGCCATGCCGGTGCCATAAATACTCAGTAGTATTAATCCACATAAAAAAAAATAGGCCCTGTTCGGACCTGGCATTAACATGCATCTCGGGTGAGCCAATCACAAGTGGACAGCTCTGAGCGCGTCAGTTCACACCTGGCATTAGAATGCATCTCCACAGGCGTCTCGAGTGATCACTTGTGATTGGATCTCACTTCCCCGCTCTCTATGCAAATAAACACGTGTGAGTTGTTGTTTTAAGCCAGTCCAACTATGACAGACGGGTCTGTTGTCAGTGTGTTAGACAGGGAGAGAGAGAGAGAGAGCAGAACAAGGAGGGGTTGAGCGAATCATTGCGCTGCTCACAGCTCTACAATGAAATAAGGTTTTAGCCATTTGAAATAGTTAAATTTTTTCTGTTCATTGTGAAGCCGTGTCGGGACTAATCAGACTGTGGCAGAGGACACATGTGGACCACACCACCTCCGACTGTGGTCTCACCGATCGGATCTCAAATGCCTCCTCATCATTGCGTCGTCGGTTCGTTCACACCTTTACTCAGAGCTGTCCACGTGTGATCAGATCACCTGAGACGGGTGATAATGCCAGGCCTGAAGAGGGCCATAGTCTAAACACACTGATACCAACTAAATGCTGAGCCTTTTTTTAATGAAACTATTCATTTGAGAGCGACTTATATTATATATAGATTAAAATCTTCAGTTTTGCCAAACTGGCTTGGGGCTGACTGGGGGGGGGGGGGGGGGGGGGGGTACTGTATTGAGAGACGAACAAACACACTGTTGGTGTTGGTGTTTTCACATGATTTGTTGTCAATAAGAACAGGACAAAAAGTCTACAGCTCTGGTAACTCATGCTGAGGTGACTGACTGAGCGACCAACATTACCGCCCCTGGAGCCACGCTGCCGCTGTGGCTAAAAATACAGATCGATGCCAGTTTTGCTCTTTAACAATCCACATTTCAGTCGGGGCGGTCTCCACTTTCTATGCAATGCACCTCGTTGTCGTAATATGTGAGAACACCTCCTAGATATTACTTTTCATGAAACTTGTCATGAATGATGCAGATGAGACGATACCAACCGTTGCTAATATGCTGTTATTAGATCTTCTATCAGTCTTTGATATCGCCTCGGCTTTTTTTCTTATTGCTGAGTGTTGCGCCCGTCCCCAGAGATTCCGCTCTCACAGTTTGAGACTGACTTGGGACTTCTTACGTCCAGTGCAGGATAATTGGAAAGTGCTCATCAGTGTGAGGCACGCAGTTCCCGTGAGGGCCACTTCATGTGGAAATATACGTAGTCACAATACCATGAGCCACTTTTGATAATAGCTTCCAGGAAATAGGTTGGACATGTTTAGCTATTTATTTACCCGTTTACTTTTCTCTGTATCCCTGTCAGACGCTCAGTCAACGAACATTCATGAGCTGTCTGCCAGCCTCTCTTGACTCATAAATAATTCCTCCCATCTTTGAGCAGCAGTTCAAACCTGGATCAAATAAGGCTTTGCAAATAGGCAAATAGGCTCTGCAGTTGTTTCCCCCTATCCTTTCTGGCAGATTGGAGGAAATATACCACATTAGCACAATGCACACAATGACACACACTTTTCCAGTATGTGAAAACGACTCTACTTTACTGAGATTGTCAAAAATTTCTGCGTCATCCCACGAGGCTGACTCCTCTCGCCTGGTAAAGGAAGTAGTTTAAAATAAGCGCTTAGAGTTATTTCCTAGTAGTTTGAGAAGAGAGTCTGGTTCAGCTCTGTCATCATAACTCTCACATCCGCATGTTGATAGTTTATGTGCCAGTTTCCTTCGGAACTTCTGCTTTTTCTCACCTCCTTCTTTACATTTCGCTGCGAGCCATCGTCACTTCTCTTCTTCCTCTCTTTCCCTGCCCCGCTCCGCTCTGCTCAGTTCTCGCTCCCTCTTGTTATGCTTTCTCTGTCCGTCCCTTTTCTCAGATGCCCTCTTCTCTTTGGTTTTTACCTCTCTTCCTTTTCATCACCCAAGCTGCTGTCATCTCTTTCTTGCAGCCTTCTTTGACTCTCCACCCCCTTTTTATTCTCTTTTTTTTTTCTGTGACTCATCCCAACTTTTTCAATCTCCCCAGTCCTCTCACATCCTCTCATTTGTGATCGTTGCTCCATCTTCATTTGTTCATTCCGCTCCAAGATTTTTTCAAATTTTTATATTTCACACTCACCTCTCCCTCATGTTCCCCAGGCGCAAATCTGTACCCACGATTCTCTTGCATTCATAGTTTTCCATACATCTCTATCACCGCTCACACACACACACACACGCACACACATGTATCCAACCCTTTTCTCCCTTCGTATCACTGGGGAAAGGGTTATTGAAATGAAGTGCTGGGTAGAACAAAGTTTTTATCCCCTCTTTTTCCTGCCTTCCTCAGCTCTTGATACATCCACTCCACTCTGCACTGATGTTTTCCAACAAAGTGCCTGTGTGCTTCTATCAGCACTGTGGGGGAAGGCAGTATATGTGTTGTGTGTGGAGAAGAGGGGGGGGGGTAAAAATGAGATTGAAAGAGAATCCACAGCATCAGTGCAAGAAAAAAGGCGAGAGGGCAGCGGCGGCGGTGGGAGACGCAGGGGTTGATGGAGAGAGTACCAAAAGGGACAGAAAGGCAGCTTGTCCCCAGAGCGCCCAATAACCGCCAGCCGACCCCCACACTCCTCAGTCACCACCACCACCACTCTTAAGCTACAGCTCCCTCAGGATGCGAGCTGCAAGGAGGCTGGAAGCCACCGACTAAAAGCAACTATCAGCACAACTCTATCCTGCCACCCTTTACTGCTGCCTAATGGTAACAAAGACAGTCAGAGAGAAAAACTGAGCTGAATTCACTGTATATCTTATAATAGCTCTTGTCAGATTTATTCTATGTGAATTAGGGGTTTACAGTATACGGTTTTAAAAATCACAGAATCTCTGTGTGAACCAAAGCAAAAAAAAACTGTTTAAAAAATCAATAATATAAAAATCTGGGTGAAAGTCTGATTTTAAAAACACAATTTGCAGCAGACACTCCGTCTTATTGGAGTATCTCATTTTCTTTCTCACTTGGAGCAACTTTTCTTAATAATTAGCTGCTAATTAGCATCACCTCACCATTTTTTTTTTACTCACTTTCTATTGACATTATTAAGACAAGAAGATTTTCTAATTTCTGCTCATTGCAAGAGACATATTGGAAGGTGGAAACGAGCTGGAAACATTGACAGATTATATCCTTTTAAGTTGGGAAACCCTCCGCTAGTTAAGTTACTTATTTACACATTAGACAGATATGGAGTCACATTAGTATTCATTTGGGTTGTGTGTTTTGCCACCTGATGAGTGTAAGTGCAATATTTTATTACTGTGGGATTTTAGAGCTTTTTGGTGGAAACTGGTGAAGGACACCATGAAATCAAAACAGTGAGATGAATGTGAGATGTGAAAATGCTCCGCAGAGCTGAGAGGGAATTGTCGAGTCATTGACGATTCTTCATCACCACAAGCGATCCCTTTCACACACACTGTCATTTGTTTGTATAAAATATTGATTAGAGCATGATGATGTCACACCACTGATTCTTTTGAAAACAGTAAAGCATATGGTTTTAAATCTGTACTGACCGGTGACAAATGAAAGGCAAGACTTATACAATATATGAGTGTGGAGACTTAACAAATGCAGGAGCTTCTATACAGGGCATAAGGGCTCAGTGCTTGAGTGTGATGTGGGTCATGTGATATGACCAACACTGTAATATGGCCATCGCTGTTACCACCAATATCCTTGGACTCATACAATCTGTGCTAAGAGCATTGATGCTGCTGTGGAGGCTCAACATCACCCATCTGTAGTTGTTAACAGCAAAGGTAACTCTGAACAATAACACTGACATGTTTTGATGCTGAAGCGGATACAGTGACTCTACAGCATGTATAGGTACAATATGCTATAGGCTGTTTTCTAAAGGTAGTAGGCTGGAGGTGCTGTTGCCTGCATATGCGTTTGATAGGCAGCCACAACACTGAGGTCACCATCAAACAGATAATTTATTCAGCCTATATGCTATTGGCACAATCTGCCAGAATCAGCACTTGCTGTGTCCGGTGTGGGTGTGTTTGATGTCTTTAATGTATGCTTTTTACGCCCACCATGAGGATTGCCCTGCATTGCCAGCGCTGTAGGAACAGAGAGAAATGAATTGAATTATTGTCACGGTAGTGTGGGAGAGTGCTGGGGTGGGGGGTGGGGGGTGGCTGAGGGAGGGAGGGAGATTTCTAAGAGCTAAGCAGTGCCTCAGCGCCGGCCTCTGCTGCTCTGACGGAGAGAGAAAGGGACAAGACAAAGAGGGTTCACACAGGAACAAAAAGAAAAAAGCAGACATGAAAGAAGCGAGGAAGCAGGAGAGAAGGACCCTGACAAAGGATGGAAAAGCCCAGAGTGAAGACCTCTGTCCGATCAGAGAGACAGGGACTGAATGAAAGTCTCCCAACACTCCCCACTCACTCTCCTGTTCTCACCTTCACTCTTTGGGTTTTATTCACCACATAAATAAAGGGTCTATTTCTCTGGTGAGCCTCCCCAACAGTCACTGATTGATTGATCTCAGCCCAAGTGGGAGAAATTAGGTATAGCTTGTTTATTCTTTTTCTTTGAACCTGTGAGTCTTTCTTTTTTTCTTTTTTTTTTTTCTTTTTCTGCCTCTCACAAATTAGTTAAAGGCAGCCTGGATGTTAGAGAAGCTGTTTCAATCCCTGAGGCAACTGGGAAATGCTGAATGGAGGGAGTAAAAGACTAATGCTCTCCACCAAAGTGGCTCTAAAACAGCCCCTGACCCTGGACGTTCCAGTGGAGCTGCTCCTTGGTCAGCAGTAGACAGCTGGTTGAACTGGGAGGCTCCCAGGTAGAACTATACAAACATGGAGCATCATGTTCGCTCAATTTTCCCTCCATGAAGTGAAGGTTGATGCCTTCCATCTTCTTTTTTCAAACCGTTATATATTTTTGAAATTTTATTTTCTCCTGGAGGCCGTAAGTCACAATGCAGATGTGGCTGGGTAATTTTGTAATTGAATAGTTGTGGACTGAATAAAATTGTGTTTCAGCATCCATCAGTTTGAGGGATGCGCCCGTGTCAGGAGAGGAAATGTGCCCGTTCTCACCCATCCTTTGTTCCTTTTTCAAGCTGTGCTCTTTTTCTCATATGTACAGCCGGTGACAGCACTCTCTCTTTGTCCTTGCTTACTGGAAGCGATGACAAGGACACTGAAGGAAAAACACAGTTGTGTTGGTTATTTCTCTTTCTGTCCATTCCTCTGCCTCTCTACGCTTCTTAAACTCCCGCACTCCTGTCACTGTTTGCCTTTTTTTTTTCTCTGTCTTTTGTCCCATCATTTTTTTTTCTTTTTTCTTTTCTTTTTCTTTTTTTTTGTGTGTTTATACAGACAATGGAAAGATTCCTCAAACCTGCTGTTCTAAGTTCAAGTGCTGTTTCTTTTCCTCATTTTACTGTGGCAGCAAAAGAAAAATACTGTTGGCGACAAGTATTACAAGTGTTACAAAAATGAATTTGCCATTATTCTCAAAACAGTGTGGCATTCCAACCAGGTTCTGTCAGTAAGAATCAAAAAACATCCATTTCAATCCTTTTTAAGTTCAGCATTGTTATTAATTTATCAGCAGTCAATGATTTTCATTCACCTCGTTTCCCTCAATTGTGATTCATTGGTAATTCATCTACTTTCGAATGTAATGCTTTTAGGACATCCTACTAAATGTGTACTCCTGTTGCACAGCTGACAGTAGAGCAAGCATCTGCCAAACTGATGTGGAACAAGTATAAAATATTTTTCCATCAGAATGGAAAATGTTAACAGGAAGTCATCTCTTAATTTTGAGAAAAGCTGGTACTGTGTGACAGAAACTAAGAGTTTTAACTGTATTTTAACCAAGGTATAATATAAGGACAGTATTTTTTTGGTGCTTAAATGGTAATAACTATTCCAAAAGTTATTCCTAAACTATCCAATTGGAATGGATGAAACTTTAGGGTGCCAGCACACAGTAATTTTCATTATGGATGCATCTACGGATTATTTTCTCAATTAATCAATTACTTGTCTGGTGTATAAAATGTCAGCAGATTATGAAAAATGGCTGTCTAATGTGTTTTTGTGTCCAGCCAACAGTCCGAAGATATCCCATTTACTATCATAGAGGGAGGAAAGTAAGCAAATCAGAAAATGTTCCCATTGGAAAACATGTAACCCAAGATTTTTCCCCCCTTTTTGCTTAAAAATTAGTTAAATGATTAATTGATTATCAAAATTGTTGCCAGTTCACTTTCTGTTAGTTGACTACTTGATTAATGGACTAATCTTTGTAGCCCTTATACATTTTCTTTATCTTGAAATTGAGAACTGTTGCTCCTTCCACCATCTAAACACACCAACTCAGTGCACTAGTGCATTACATTATACAGTAGTGAGCTGCACCACCAGAACTATGATATTGCTCCTTTATGGATTGCAGTGCAAATGCCAAAAACACCAGTGAACAAAAAATCAGTAAACATAATGGAAAGCTTCTCATTTACAATTACCAATACAATACCAGTTTGTAACCCTGCCTGTGTCCCTGTTTATGTGTCTGCAGAGTCCATGTGAGGAGGACAGATAAAGTGGGGACGGAGGCGGCCTTCCACCCCATCGAGGAGTACATGCTGCATGTGGAGGAGCAGTTCCAACATCTGGCCCGACGTGTCCATGTCGACAAGAAACGAGTTTACCTGGCCACCGATGACCCGTCGCTGCTGCAAGAAGCTAAGACCAAGTCAGTGTCCTGGAGTGTGTTGTGTGTGTTTACGTCCATTGTCAGTTTGTCTCAATACGTTTTTGTCCATATGTGTCGGTATCTGATCGTATTCATTTTTACCTTCTCACGTGACTTTATCTGACTTTGTCCTCCTGCCTTATTATCCCCTGCAGGTATCCAGATTACGAGTTCATCAGTGATAACTCCATCTCGTGGTCAGCAGGCCTTCACAACCGCTACACCGAGAACTCGCTGAGAGGAGTCATCCTGGACATCCACTTCCTGTCCCAGACCGACTTCCTGGTCTGCACTTTCTCCTCACAGGTCAGTCCACTCGTCCCAATCCATGTTTCAAAGACAACATAAAAAGTTATTTTGACATGTTCTTGAATGAGAATGAAGGTTGAGATGGATGGGATGTTGGGATGAAAGCAGTCTAGGCTAATATGAAGAGCTGACTGAAATTTTGATGTGCGCTTGGTTGGAGACTAGAAAGCTGAAAGTGGAATAAAATGAATGTGTTTTAATATGTAGTAAAACAACAACTGTAAAAACAAGATGTTCTTTTGTTAGAGGTCAGATATTGTTAAATAGATTTCCATTAGAATGTAAATACTCTCATATGACTTCCATAATATGCTGCTGAATACAAAATCATTCCAATAAGAGATTAGTTTAAAAACAAATCCACTTACTGGAGCTTTCAGCCACATCTCATGGTCTTTATCAATGATGGAGTGCCACCACCTGTTGTCACATGACCACACTTCCATGCTAAGGTGAGGTGATAACAATTTATCATTAAAGTGAGGTCCATCTGTTGATGAAGGCCACCAGATGTGGCTGAAAGCTCTGGAAATTTTTATTTGAACTTGGGCTTAGATTGTATTTTTTGTCAAGCCATATTCTATGGACTTTCAAATTTAAAATGTTTGGTTTTATGCCTCTGCACTGGTGACAGCGGTGGGCGGAGGAATTATGTTTTCACATTGTCCATCCGTCCGTCCCATTCTTGTGAACACAACATCACAGTAACTCAAATGTTCACTTGGATTCAAGGATGAACTGATTAGAATTAGGTGGTCAAAGGTCAAGGTCACCGTGTCACCACACAAAACACCTTTTTAGCCACAACTCAAGAATTCACGTTTAACTGCAACTGGACTGGATGGCTGGATGATTCTAGTTTTTCGTTGAATTAACATGAATAATAAGTCAAATTACTAAATTACAGATTATGAAGAAGAGTAGGAATGAGTACTAGCAAAAACATAAAACTAATTAAATTTTGAAAAGTAGCTGAAGAACTACAAATAAAATGAAAATAAAATAAATAAATAAAGATGAAACAAAAACACTTGATGTCAAATTCTAAATGGAACCATAGAAAACAAAATCAGGTCAAAGCCGTTGTGTTTAAATGGCCTGTTAGAGCTGTAGCAAAGACAATTATCAGTTGACATTTGCAGTTTGTCACAAGACAAACCAGAGCTACTCCGATAATCACAATCATGCGATTGTCAACAACAGCATTGTCCCATTTTCACTCACATGTTCCAAACCATAGAAACAATCAGCCCATTTATTACAGCGTTAGCGTTACAATGGCATTTGTCATCCATTATTCTGGTCATTTCAGCTTCTGAAGTGCTTTTTTATAGCGAGTTATAACGTGGAGTGGATGGGCTTCCTGCCAACCCTAAAAATAATGTGTTAGCCACATAATTCCTATTCACACTCGGGGCTTATTAGCGCACTTCAAGGATCTGACTAGAATGAGTCGCTTAGCGCATTTTATCCCTCTTTAACCAGGACTGAAATGAAAGGTATATGTCTTACAGCGAGAAGTCCTTTTGTCCCTCTATCAGAGTGTTGGCATACCTCTAAAGCATTGTCATCAATACAAATTCCTCTACATTTAAGATCTAAAAATGAAAATAATCCCTGCTTCCATTTCTGTCTCAGGTCTGTCGTGTGGCCTATGAGATTATGCAGACGCTGCATCCAGACGCCTCCTCCTTCTTCTACTCCCTGGATGATATTTACTACTTTGGAGGTCAAAATGCCCACAACCAGATCGCCATCTACCCCCACCAGCCACGAAATAGCGAGGACATTCCCCTGGAGCCCGGCGACGTGATCGGCGTGGCCGGCAACCACTGGGACGGATACTCCAAAGGCATCAACCGCAAACTGGGCCGCACTGGCCTCTACCCTTCCTACAAGGTCAAAGAGAAAATCGAGACTGTGAAGTACCCAACGTACCCAGAGGCAGACAAACTGCTCAACTCTCAAAAGAAGTAAAAGAAGAAATGAAAAAAAAAATAAAGGAAGAGAAGGAGTGAGGAGAAATGCGCAGACTCCGATTCCAGGGAAGGAGGCTGCTTTTGTACAGAAGAGAGAGACATACTTAGTGCGCTAAGCTGAGAAGAAAAGAAAAAGCCTGTACCCAGGGGTGATAGGAATCAGAATGCACTCTGTGTGTTTATGCGTGAAGAGCGTGTGCGTGTACGTATGTATGTGTGCGCGAACGTGTGTGTGTGCGCACTTGTGTAAATGCCTGTGCATATGTCAGGTCATGGAAGACTTGCACCCTACCACTACTCCCCCGCCTGACCCTTTGACGTCGGGTCTGTAGAGATGTAGACGTGAACATTGATTTTAAATAACGCAAGAAAACAATTAAAATCTACACAAACAACTGACCAAGCTCACTCCCCCGAGATAAGACTTGGACTACTATAAGACTGGCACAGCCCAGAGCGAGCTTCAAATCAATGACTGAAAAAAAAAAAAAAGACAAACTGGAAAAAAGTGTTCTGATTTTTATTTAATTCTTTTCGGTGGTTTTGATTCTAATCTTGCATATTTTTTCTTTTTCTCCTGTTTTTTTTGTTTACTGAATGTACTGTATCCTCTTCTTGCCATGCTCACCGCTGCCCCCCCTCCCCCCTCCCCCTTTTCCACTCACTGTGCTTCCTCCATCTTGTCTCTACATGTGCAATTAATTTTATAATACCATACTGTGCTTTTATCAAGTGTTTTTAATGGTCTTAATTTTGTATGTATGGGGCTTGTGCATTGTATACTGTACAGTGTGTGTGTGTGTGTGTGTGTGTGTGTGTGTGTGTGTGTGTGTGTGTGTGTGTGTGTGTGTGTGTGTGTGTGTGTGTGTGAACGCCTGTGAAATAGAGAGAGAGAGAGGATGGATGCGTGTGTGATCAAGTGTGCCTGTGTGTGCTGTTTTAAGTCTAAAGGGGCCATGTCACGACCTGGTGCCTGGTTGTTGGTGAGCAGTGTGTGTTTTTTTATTTCTGGCTTTTGGCTGAATCGTGTTTGTGTGGCCAGCGGGAGACTGGCGGTGACAGTGGGGAACTGTCCTCAGCCCCCAGCACTTGGAACAATGATGATCTCCAGTCACTGCGCCGGTGACCTCTAGTGAACAATGGTAAGATTATGTGGAGTACGGTGAACTCATGGTGCACGCACACACACAGACACAGGAGCCGTCCCGAGGCTCACCAAAAAGAAGCACTCCACTGATAATGTCCTTCTCGGCATCTCTGCTGTCTCTTCTGTCCATCTGTTTGTTTGTTTCCTTTTTTACTTTTAACATTGCTGTTTTAAAATAAATGAGGAAAAATATGCCTATGTTTAGAAATGATAATGCTATGTCATATCAAACTCAGAGTCCCCGTCATGAAGGCTTTTTTCATAACTTATGTTCTTGGGCATTGTCTTTGATAACCACAGATCGAATAAACTTGAGAAACCAACACGGCATTTTTTCCCCTCAGTCTGATTCTGTTCACCATCTGCTCCTCTGTCTCTTTAACAGGTTACACCTGCTCGTTCAATCACTCTGAAAATGCTTCAGATACACACATTCCAAACTGAGAATCAAGGCTTTATTTGTATATATATATATATATATATACATACATATATAACCACATAAGAGTTAGTTTCCTGAAGGGTATCCATCTATTTTTGAAGAGTAAAAGTAATTACCTGAAGTTCATCTTTTGATATCTCCATAAAAAGGAAGACCCTGCCTCTAAAATTGATATAATTTTTGGCATCCTAGGATTAAAGCTACCTTCTGCCTTCAAAAAAGCACAAGTATTTGTTTTATAAATCATTCAGTATGAGCGTGAATCCATTTTCGAGTCATTTCAGAGCAAAAACTCTTAAATCTGTCTTTGATTTACATTTCAAACTGAGGACCAAGATCAGTGCCTTCAACTGAGACATCACCATCCTTCATTTAAATATGCCTCATGACAGCTACATGACATTTATGCCCCAAATACCAAATATTTTTCCCCATGGAGCCACATCACAGGTACGTCATTAAAGCACCAGAAGACTTCCTGCTCATGTCTAGTGTCCTACTTCCTACTTCCTGCATGTCTAAATCATTTGTGATCTTGTTCTGTGTCTTAATTTAAGGGCTGTCTTGTTATTTTCTTACTCAGGGGGCTCAGGGAGTTTCATTACAGATCCTTCTTTAATTTCAACGCTGATCTGCATGCTTCATTGGACACCCGTAAGGAAAGCTACAGCGGTGGTAGCGGAGATTAGCTTTTTGGCGTGTGTGAGGGAGAATAATAGTTTTATTGCTTCCCCCCCCCCCCCCCCGCCTGACAACAACCCACAACCAATTTAGCCCACATTGACAACACATTCACAATGCACATGCAGCATACAGCACTTCATTGAACATCTCTTTTCACTGAGAAAAGAGTCCCTTGTGGGCTTTATAAACTCACACGCTAACTGGAGGACACTTTAATTAAAATACACTCGTTGCTGTCACACTGGCCTGTAACAGTCGTTTAAGAGAGACGTTAGTTCAGTTAATCATTCTGTTAATTGAAAGCATTCAGGCTTTTAGTCGCTGGGTTTATTTTCTCTGCATTTGTGACACAGCGAGGACATTTGCGGGGCTCCCACATAAAGTTGTATGTTGATAAGGGAAGTGTCCCATCTTAGTGCCCCTCCCATTTCCAAACGTGTCGACAAGCTAAATTTACCCAGAGCTTTGGTTTTAGTGGATAGGTTTACATCTTTTCAAGTCTCACATGGCCATAGGTACATGGTTACTGGTTGCTTCCTCTTCTCCATACTGTTCATAAGGAGATCCCCTTCTAAGGAGACTACAGTTTACGGGATGGGAGACCAAATTTACAGTGTTTCCTTACTGAGCTGTGGTGGGGAGATGGTAATAAAAGAGGAAATTTTATGCAAACAAGAATACCACCAGCAGGTCTATGAGGCTTTACTTAGGCACTGTGGTGGTTTGAGCTAAATGTGAACACCAGCATGCTAACACAGTGCTACTGCTAACATGCTGATATTTAGCAGGTAACAATTTCAAGGTTCACCTTCTAGCGTTTTGTGTTATGCTATTCAGCACTAGACACAGAGAGCTTCTTTTGCATGTAGGCCTATCTGTTTTCAATAGGGTTGCTTCCTGAAATGTAAAAATATCAGAATTTTAAATGCTACTATTTTCTCATCCAATTCTAATTTCATGTTCCCTTTTAATTCCATTTTAAACCTACATTTCTATCAAATTTGTTTCAGAAATGAAAGAGTTCCTGTTTTAAACCGTGAAAATAAAGTTATCCAATCAGTTTTTTTTCTTTCGTTTCTAGGCAGAGAAAAGGTCCGCTGGCTCACTCGTTGGTCACAGATGCTTGTGTTTGTCTAGAAAGTGGCAGGTGAATTAACCAATCAAATTTTGATTTATAGTGGGTGGGACCAAAAATCATTGCCCGAGGCTTTCCCGAAAGCTCAAAGTCATAGCTATCTCACGGGGAAATCGCCATCGGGCCTTTTTTGAATAGGTACGTCCTCACTCACTCCTGCCGGGGTGAAAAGTCAACAGAACATTGCGGGGACACTTCCAATTTGTAGGAAGTAAAAAAAACAAACAAAAAAAAACAAAACAAGGTACCCAAAGCCACGCAGCCGGAAGTTGAAAAAAATGTTTTTGTGTTGGAAGAAGTGAAGAAGTTTCTCGACTGTCTGCAATGGACTTCACGTGACAATATTCACAACTTGGAATACTTTTATGAAAAACACCTTTAAAGCTTTTGATCGCTGGACCGTTATGGACTAAAAGGAATATAAATAATCGAGGAATACACAGACAGTCGGATTTAAGATGCTTCAAAGGAGGTAGGGAGTCGGCACCGTCCGCCATCTTGCTGGTTTACCATGCTGGTAAATCTATGAGTTAGTTATACTTTTGTACGGTTTTTGTAAAATGAGCTGACATTTTGAAATGTGGAGAATTCATCAGCGCTAACGAGGTGTAGCTTGCCAATACTGACCAAAGTTTAAGCATTTATATCTTTATGTGTGTTGCTAGGATGCTTTTCATGAGCTATAAATTGGTTGCCAGTGAACAGGCTTAGCCCCCTCAGTTGTATTTTTCTACTCCCTCTGTTTAAGCTTCATGTAGAAAGATATCAAAAAGAATTATTGGTCAAGAGAAGCACATGCCCTGTTTGGTAGTGGAACATAACATGGCAGTCAGGCCTATTCAGTTCAACATAGAGCACTTCTTTTAGTTCCCAAGTATTCCTTATTTTATGGGGCAGTTGCCAATCCAAGTTCACAAACCAACATGTAGGGTAAACAGAAATTTAAAAAAATGTCAGACATGAATGTATGTGCAGAACTTCATGACAAATCATGCAATAGTTTGAAATATTTCATTCTGAATCACAATGGTGGGCTGACTGACAATGCCATCCATAAAGCTAAGCAGCTAGTGTGGCTAGAAAGATCATAACCTCACAGTATACGCACTTCATTTGACTAAAACTGAGCTTGCTGTGTCCTAATGTTCTTGCACAGATGTAGGCCTTTTGGATTTTGTTCCCCATCTCTTTTAGTGGAATTACCTTTAGAAGGGATTGCATCAGGTTGTGTACAGAGAGGGCGAACAATTATAGTGACCAATGATGCTTTCCATGCACATACGGACATGAGAGTATTGTTTTAAGGCAGATTTTATTTGAAATTTGTGAACCTATCCTTTAATGCTCTGAGAACACAGACCAACATTTCAATGTGGTTGTGTAGCTGGAATTCATATTATGCAGAGATAAGTGGGTACGCTATCGCCTTGTGGAAATCCTAATCTTGTAAAGGGCAGCTGAATTAATTCTGACTGACTCATGAAAAAAGGGAGAGGAAATGGAAATGATTATTGTAGTCCTGACCGGCTCCAATCAGTGCTCTGGTGGCGTTGCAGTAACAAGTGAAGCCTGCCCTACAATACCTGGCCCACATCAAAGCTGAGGGGAGGAACTCGAACAAGAAGCTGTCTGTTTTCACAATGCAAAGAAGATTGTAAGGTGTCAGTCTTTCTCCTCTTCACCTTAAATCAACTCGGCAATCAGCAGCAGTTTGGCTTATATGAGCTCAGTATTTTTAATCCCACCTGTTATCTCCACTCACGAGAAACCTGATTCCATAAACCTGATTATTGGCACAGCACAGAGCCGGTGTAAGCCAGGGAGAAGTACAGCATCACTCAGAAGAACAAAAGTATTTTGTTTGGCACTTGTATTGTAGAGGACTGGTATTGTTATTTGGAAAACAGGTACCTCTGCAAAATACATTTTTGCTACCACATCATCTGTCTTTATGAATGAAATAAGGGATGTGTATTTTCTTATTTGCTTCACATAGCAAGTTTAACACTTCAACAGCTCAAATTAAAAACAAACCAATTATTTTTGATCATTGGACCTTTGTAATGAATATGAACACAATGTTTTTATCAATTTGCTGCGTTATTGAACTTCCAAACTGATTTGATTGTAGGAAGAAACTATTTTTAAGCCTCTCCACCATGTATTGTACCTAGATTATTTTTATGAAAAAACCTAAAAGATGACTCTATTCTATCGATACATTTATTACGTATTGACATTTATAAAACTAACAGTCCATATTAATATCACCCTGCAAGTGTTAAGTGATAAAATGTAAAACAGATTTAATGTACCTAATTAAATAGCATTGCGCTGAAGGTAGCTTGCTCATTTTTGCTAGAAATATCAGCAAAACATACTGACAACAATTTCATGAGTTGCAACAGTGGAGTTGTTGGCAGTTTCATGAGCAAGACAGCTGTTCTGAAAGCTCGGTGATGTCGCACAGATAATGGAGCCGCAGTCACTCGATTCTCTGTAGCTTCCTTTGTTGTAAAGCAGACAAAGCGTTTTGTATCACTGTCAAGATGAAGCCCGAGTGTGTTATTAGCACTGTGACTATGATGTCATAATAATGGCACACTAATACATGGTAATGATTGCAGTGAATGTAGTATTGTGATAGCATGTGATAACGTTTTAAAGGATAATTGTGGTTTATTACAAAACGTAGGTCTTATTTTCATAGCAATAGGTTTGGCTATTACTCCTTTGAGTCATTGATGAGATATGGGAGAGGGAAACATGAGCAGTTAGACAGTTTTTAAAGCACCTCAAATCTTCCCTTCAAATCTTAAGTACTTTTCTATAACATTAAATATTCATGATGAAATAAACAGAACTCAAATTAAAAAAAAAAAAAAAAAAAATGCAACATTAAAATGTTGTTTACACATATATGCATCAGTAAAATAATCCAATAATAAAATATGTAATAATAAAACACCACTGGGGGCATTCTGCACTTTTTGCTAATTATACTTTTTACATTTTTCTTTACTTAAGAATAATTATGAATGCAGGACCTCTACTTATAATGGATTATTTTTTACACCGTGGTTTTTAATCATTTATAGACTTAATAGTTTGCTGTCGAGTGAAGGATCTGAATACCTCTTCCACCCCTTCTTGTACACGTGTGCATAAGCACACACCTCTGTACAACGTTACGATGGCTGACTGTATAAATACAGATAAAAGAGCATAAATCATATAAAGCCTGGCAGCAACAAGTCAAACCAAAAGCTGCAGCTTTGCTCTCAGTTGTGTGACTTTTATTTGAACCTGTCTGCCTATGTGTAAACTGAGAGACACGCTCAAAACTGCCCTGTGATGAAACATCACCTGTCTCACACACACCAGAAAGAAGACTACTTTTCTTTCATATGGCCTAGTTATGCAATGTGATCATCCTTAATTATTATTTATTAAGAGTTCAACAGTCAAAAACTCATCTACTCATCTGCTTTGTCAGGATTGTGTGGGCGTGCTTAGATCAGATTTGATTGACAGTGACCAAACAACCCGCTGTCTTCAGATACTGATTCAAATGTTGCTAAATCCCGATTGCTCTACATGAGCGACATAACAATTTCCAACTAACTCCAGCCCCCTTCAAACCAATGAAAACAGCAAGGACAAAAAATGCTAATGCAGAAGTCTTAGATGTGAGATTATCAGACTGTTCAAAATGAGGCAGAAAAGGAGTGTGTTCATGTAAGACCCCATTGCTCAGAGTAAGAAGCTGATTGGGAAGGTTTTCAGGGCCTTTAAAAGAATCCCCCTGGATAGCCAAGTTATTTGGTAGAAATAATGAAAGCAAACAGGAGAATTACTACACGAAACTTTCTGATAAAAATACTAATCACAGTTTACAAGCTGACTTTCTATTTGTAAGTTTTCTCTGCTGCCCAGCGTGGTTTCTTGCCAGGAGCGGGTAGTGGTGATTGTCACTTGACAAGAGCTTCAGCCATTCTTGTCTTTATAATACAAGAGGTTAAAATATGCCCTCTGACCAGTGCTATGTCTTCAGAGCAGATTGGAGGTGACAGTGAGTCGCATACTAACTTAAGTAGAAGAAAAGATGTGATGCCTACAAGAATTAACATTGGCATTGCTTTCCATTACTGGAGACAGTGATGAGGAAAGGAATGAAGATGATGCTGAACTCACAACGTTTCTTCTAGACTGTTAAATAAACAGCTGTTAATGCTAACGCTGGCTATATAGCAATAGCAAAACTTACAAACTGTCAGTTTTAACAATAAGTAAAGGGGTTTAGATCAGTGGTAGACAGTGCAACGTTTGTTACCAGGCCATAAGAAAACAATGTGATTTGGCCAAAAAAGCTGAATACTATACGCTTATAACCCTTTATGCAAGTAACCAATTTGGACTCGGCGTAGTCTGTCTCTGCTGCACTTTGCTTCATCACTCCATGTCACATCCCCAACAACAAAACACTGATTTTTAACTACAGCAGGCCATCAGCATGCAAGGTAGCCAATCTGTCATCAACACCTTTCAGCATTCAGCAGCGCATGAAATCTGTGAGGCCACAACTGTTTCTGAGAGGTATGTCTGTATTTTTTTAAATTTGATAATTAACAACAATAAAGCAGACTAAATAGTTATATTTGTTCAGTAGTTTAGTTTTACATCCCATTTACTTTCTATTCTCTCCTGTAGTTCACCAAACAAAACAAAGAACAGATCATACCTGAACCAAAACTTGATTTGTGAACATGCACATGAACATATGCACACCATGAAACTAATGAGAAACCCTGTGTCTGACTTTATTTTCCAGTGTGAACAATTGCTCTCTGTAAGTAGCTGCCACCACTGCTGTGTCTGGTTTGGATAATCTGGTTAAACTTTTGGCTTGTTCAGAACTTGTCTGAATGTCTCAGGTTTCTTGCCCCACTGGACTTTGCTGTCGTTGTTGTTGCAGCCCACCCGGATACCAGCAATTAGTTTTGGGATTGCAGTATTATCATAACCAATAGAAATGATGGCTAAAGCTCTGGGAGTAAGAAACCAGGATATTACTTTTTAAAATGCACGTTTTCCTACTGTAATTCAGTATCTGGATAGTGATGTCACATTTTACAGTAACCTAATGGGCTGTGTGTCGATGGGGCGTCTGCTCAACTGTACAGCACAAAGACTAATGTCCCTGTTGAAACATCCACTATCACTCTGTGTGTTCAATGTGAAGTCTGCTGCAGCAGCGGTGGAGAGGAGAGTCCGCAGCTCCAGCCCCCGCCCCGCCCCGCCTCCCCCTGCTGCTGCCTGCGGGGTTCAGCCCGCTGTGATGACCATTAGCGTCTGGCTGAGGCTCCAGGAGATAACAGGTGATTTAAGGCCCTGTACCCCAACACAGCCAGAGAGAAATGGCCGGCTGCTCCTTATCTCCCCCTCCGCCATACTCCACACACTTTTACATTAGGCTCCCCTATTCAAAGCCATCTGTCTTCCCAGTCAGGGTTTGATAAAACCGCCTGCGTACCTCACGAAGCAGGAGGAGCGGGAGACTGAGGAGACACACACCGCCACTTGGCCTGCATACTTATACACACAGCAATTCAGAGGATCATGGTGGAAGTCGACAACACCACACTGGCTGAATACTTTATCCACGCTGACTTAGAGCCCGGGGCAACACAGTGGGACTCGACAACAATAGCTGAGCGCAGCACACAAAAGATACTGTACCTGGTTGTAAAAGAGAGACCTGAGTGTGTAACATCACCCCTGGACTAATTGCAATTCAATGGTCTTGGTAAGATGAATGTGGTGGGGATAATAATCGCCTACGGCTGCATTACATCAACCATTCATGCACAGTGCCAAACACTAATCACAGCAGGTGCACCAATGAGAGCTCTGGAGATGTTATCATTTCTCAACAGAAAAAAAGCATTATGTGTTGTTCAGGGCTTTCTACCTCTGAGCAGTTCAGCAACAATGACAGGAATATCATTCCCACTGATTGCTCAGAAGGCTTTGGCATGTCTATAGACTGGTGATTAAATCTTAATGCTTTAACATATTGGGCAGCCTCCAGCAGGAAAAGGGATTACTTCATCCCTCTTGGTTGTGCATATGTGAGGAAATATCCCCCATCCTTGGGGCGCAAGAGAAAAACGCTTGTTATCTTACAGAAAACACACTAAAAATCCAGAGGAGACTGGATGTAAAGACAGAGATGTGGAGCAGGAGTTGTACAATTGACCCCGTGTTTGCTGATTTTCCCACTGTGGAGGCTAAGTGGGCAGTGGCTGTCTTCCTTTGGTGTCTGCTCTGTAATTATGGTGTCATTGTGTGACAGAAGAATAGCCTCAGCAGCAACTAAAGGACTGAAAGTTCTCCTGTGTGTGGACATAAGCTGAGAGTGGGCTCTCTTTCTCTCTGTCCATCTACCTTTCTTCCCTACGTCTATCTCTTTACTTTCTCTACACCCCCCCCATCTTCTGGTTCTCAGTCCTGATGACTAAGCACAAGTGAGAAAAGTGCCTATTGCTATCAAGTATATTGTACAGGTTAATATGTTCCTCCTGATGGCTGATTATAGTCTTGAGTCTTGAGTGCATGTCATCATCAGCAGAGCTGGGATGCTGTCATCTGTGTGAAGACTAAATCAGAAGAGTTGAAAGGCCTCATTCAAGTCAGTTTGACCCTTGCACCCACAGGCGATCAGGCTGGACGGGTGCCAACATGGCTTAGTGGTTAAGCTGTGAGGCTGCAGTTAGGCACATGGTTAGGCAGTTAGTAATTTTAACTAAATGCTAACATGCTGATGTGTTGCAGGTATAATGTTTAGCGCGTTCACCATCTTAGTTTAATGAATTAGCTTGCTAAGTAAAAAGTAAAAATTGTCTGACAATCTATGTTCATCTATGCTTTTAGTCTGATAGTAATTTAGACATTTTCTGACACCTTAATGGGTATGGATGTTGACGGAGGAAATTTTTTTTGTTGTTTTTTCTTTTACATGTGAATCAAATGCTAACTAGAAGATATGTGATACTCGAAGATGTGTAGCACACCTTTAATATCAATATGACAACTTTAGCCATTCATATTGTTTTTATTGGGTTCCCTTACATGACATATACTCTACTGATAATTGGATCTTTAAACGCTTAAATAAATGTATATGAATTTCAACCGGATTATGCGAACTGCGAATATTCTATCTCCTCACTTGACTTCTTGACACTTGACTGAGGCAACCAAAGTCAGAAAGGTTTGTCATCTAGGAACCATGAATGTCTGTAGCGTCATTGCAAACCATTCAATAATTGTTGTAATATTTCAGTATGGAAAGTAGTGGGTTGACTGACTGACCAACATTGCTGTCCCTAAAGCCACGCCCCTAGTACGGCTAAAACGATCACAGCTACAGTCCCTGTTGTAGCCCATCCCTGCCTGTGCTTATTTAGGCTGCCTCCCTTCATATGTACCATACATTCGTCTCTGTCTGAAATGAATAATGCAAAAAGGCAAAAATTGTAATTGCACAGCATGGAGTGTGAGAATTGAAGTGGTCTGAAAAAAAAATGTCTTCCATTAACACCGGCGAAATGATGGACTGCGCGTGTGGCATTTCAATGGAAAAGTAGCCACTTTTGCCAGATGGCACCCAACCAGCAAAGGCCTTTTTCATACATTTCTCCCACTATGATAAATTCACTGCCAGGCCCTTTTTTAATAGACCTCTAAAAAATCTTAACTGGCCTGAATTCCGAGAAAAGGTTCAGTGTCAGTTTGATTATGCATAGTTTAATCATATGTTAATTCCGGCACATGTCTCTGACATCACCCCACAATTATCCAGTTAATATTAGAGGAAGCAGGTGTTTAAGGAGCCTTGGATGAAAGGTATTACATATAAGCCTTATTATGAATAAGCCCTAATGTTCCCATCCATGTTAGTCATCACAGTAATTCTACAGAGGATGTTTTCTCCATCACTTAGTTTTGTTACTCTTTTTGGGCAGGATTAAAGGAGAGTGCTTTTAGCTATTTACAGAGTGTAACTGTGATTCTTGCAGATAACTAAAGACCTGACACCTGAGCGTGTTTTGTTATGTTTGAAAGCACAAAGTCTTCTGTCTCCAGCCTCTCCATCCCTCTAAAGTCGGTTTGTCAGGAGTGTTCTCCTATGAGACACGAGCATGTAGTTCTGGCTTTTGAAGCTTGGCCCAGTGAAGGTTTTATAATAATAATAGTCATGGAGTCTGAGGCTTCGATTACACATGCTGTTAGATTACTGCCTCGAGCTCCAGCTTCCCTGTGATGATGGCCTCGCCCTTGACCCGACTCTTACCTTCTTCGCTGTGATCCTAGCTACTGTCATCTTGGGTATAGTGAAGGCTGCTGTGTGTGTGTGCATGTATACATACATACATGTGTGAGGACGGACGCCTCTGCTTAGAAGCATGCAGGTGCACATATTAACACATGGTTGAGCTCTTGTACACATTGGTGGGTTATATATTTTTTTTTTATTTTTCATTTCTTTTTATTTATTTTGATGACCTGGAAAAATGTCAGATTTGTTTTTGTTCTTTATCCCTGTCTTTTATCCGACCCGCCTTATCCCTCTGAGTTGACTGCAGTTAGCCCTGGAGAATTGTCCGTTGGCTCGTATTTCATAGTGGCCTCGGTGACTGTTTTCAAGATCGATGGCCATTTTTGCTCCGTTTTTGAATGATATCGAAAGGACATACGTCGTATAACTTTCTGTTTTACTCTCACTCTGGTGTAATTTCACTCTTGACACACATTGCAGTCGGGGTCAAATCACATTTTTCAGCCAGTGTGTTTCCTAATAAATCAAAGCGTTCAAACCAAAATCTTCTATCGATTAATTAAACATTAAGGGATATCACTTTTATTAACTGCAGTTTCAGTTTGCGTTTTGAATTGAGAGCATAGACAGTAAATTAACCCAACTCTCACATGTGGTGTTCGTGGTGTTTTTATTCTCGTGCCCCCATTCAAATCAGTGAGACCTCGCCAGCCGCCCCTGTCGCCCTCTCTCAGCATGAGAGCGGGGTGAAATTATGAGCAAGTATTTATTAGGATGCCTGAGCACACTGTTCATCAGCCGCACAGCAGGGGTTATTTCATTTCCCAAGTTTAGTGGAAATTCAGGTTATTCATATCATCCCAGATGTTTACCAATTTACTTAACATCCGTAACGTTTCTGCAATACCCCCCAAAGCAAACACACTCCCCGGTTAATCATAGGTTACTCACTGAGACACTGATTCTGTCAGTTTCCATGCAATATGACATAATCCTAATGTCACCCAGCCAAAGGGGCGCACAGAGGAGGAGTGTATGAAACTGCACGTAGCACACACCTTTTTAGTCAAACCTCTTCAAAGGGTTGTTTCACCCAAATTACAAAAAGCATATTTTCTCACTTACCTCTAGAGACATCTAGCCATGCTGGTAGCTTTGGTTTTCTTTGTCCTGGTTTCTGAGTTATCTGTCTCTGCAATTTTAGCATCGACCCTGACTCAGTGGAGGTGAGTGCAATTTTGACTGTGGTGCTAACAGCACTGAAAAATTCAATACTCGTGTCTAGAAACAATCGGCCTTGTGCGCTTGTATGAACAGATTTGTCCTTAAGTTGTATGTACGAGTTCAGGGAACTCAGGGATTCACTCATTTTAGTGTAGAAAATTGAACTTCGATTTAATGTTACCAAATGAAAGTTAAATCAATATAGGCCATATGATATATATATATATATATATATATATATATATATATATATACACACCCCATATCAATGTGATGTGCATGGTGGCCTGCCAATTTGGAGTTATGCTTTTAGACTGCGTTTGGAGTGATAACTACAACAATTCAATACTAGGTAGGAAAATTTTCCCACTCCAATAGCTGACTCAGGGGGTTTATACAAGTCGCTGTCACCTCCCCTTGACCATCTTCTATCTAATTTAAAGACCAATTTGCTTTAGCAAGTTGATTTGTGCACCTAACTTAATGTCAAACCGTCCCCTCTTTATTTCTGTCAGTGTGCAGCTCTGCAATGACACCGCCTTGAAAGCTTCAGTCATATTTTAGGCCCAAAAATATCACAACTGACAGCACTAAATTTGTTATGTTCTTTCCATCTGCTGATTGCAGATATCAGCACTTGAAACTCAGCAGTGTAAAGCTGTTCTTTTTACTCTAAAGTGACATTTTTGTGAATGAAACCTTTACACACCCTCATGTAGCAGTTTGAGGGAGGTCAATTACGCTAATGACCAAATCTGACAAATGGGCACCTACTCATGAGCAGGCGGCATACATCAAGTTTGTGCTGTTAAGACGGTTTTATGACTTCAACTTGGAACACTTGCACGAGCAAACCTCACAGAAAAAAAGTAAAAGAGGTTTAGGACAAGAATAGAAAAATGTTCTCACATGAAGCCTAATGTCCCTGTTACTATGGATAATCCATATATATCTTAGTGTGAAAGCTTTTCTTGGAAAATACATCTCACTTTTTTTTCTTTTTTAAGTGAAATGACACTTTATACAGTTTCCCTGCCTTTCACTTTAAGTAGCCTTTTAAGGTTGGAAAAAACCGTCTTACTCCACACTGACTGACAGTATCATATATACTGTGTATCAGCTTAGATATCACCTTGAAACTTCCTCAGGTGATTACTTACATTAAGATACATTTTTTTTAATATTATAATCTTCCTGAAACTTTGTTTAAATAAGCAAATGATGCATTATCTAATTAAATATGCATTCATTTGCATACATTTCCAGAACAGAAATCTGAACATTGGAAACAGCCAGGTTCTTGTTTTATTTTGTTGATATATTGGAGTCAAAGGTTTATGCAGTGGGGATTTGGGATGTATCATTTTTATCACTCCATAAATCAGAAAATACTGTCATAAAAAATCATTTTATGCCATGTTTTTAGGAATAAGATGTTACATCAATCAGACTATGAGTGATATATGATCAAATCCCTCTGTAAAAACCTTCAGAATATAGACAGGAATCAAACTGGAAAGTTTGGTGTGTGTAAGTAGAACTGAAGTGGAGATTTCTGACTCAGCGTATGAGAAAAAACTTATTTTGAGCCTTTTAAAGATATGTACTGTGAAATTCCACACATTTTTATTGGAAACCACAATTTACAGGCTCAATATCTCATACAAAGGAAATGACCATGTTTGGATCTGATAACATTGTGTGGGAGACGGAGAGCTTCATAACGATACCTCTGTTGACGTGGAGCAGACAAAGATCGAATGCTAACTTTTGGTGAATTTAGGAGAAACAGACACAAAAAGGCAAAGTGCAGTAAAATAAACACCTAAACGTGTATTTTGGACAGTTTCTTACCACTAGTTTTAAAGAAGACATGTTATAGAAGCAAAAATCTCAAAATTGACTAGTGCCTGAAAAAACCCCAATGTTTTTGGCTGCCATGCTTCGCCTCGAACTGTGTGAGGTTTACTGTGAAATAGTCAAATCCAAAAACTAGATGTTTTGTTTATCATTTACATTTGTTATCTGGAAATGTTGGGGTGTTCACTGTTATTATGGATCGGATAAATATTTCATGAGTTGGTAGGGACTGACCGACCTGCAGGTTTAATGAGTTAAAATTCCCATGAGTGTGTGCAATTTTCTGCTAGTTACATACTTCTTCAAAAACAGGCCCCTATATATTGGCTTCACTTTGGCTTTTGCAGATCAACATAAATATTCTGTAACCCTGCCGTCGACTGCGATGGGTACACACTGTGTCTGGCAGTTGGGCTTGAATAATGAGATGCAAAGCATTAATGTACAGGACTGTGCCTTCAGATTGTCACTGGATGAATTTAGTTGAGGTTTTATTCATCCAGGGAATGTTTTTTTTCTTTTTTTTTTGCTGAGCAGGCATGTTCTTTTGCATACTTGTTCTTTTTTAGCTCAGCTCCTCTTCACAGTCCCAGATTCCCTCACTGGGAGTTGCCCAGTGCAACCACAGTGCTCCACTGTCCGATGCTGAGCAGCTTCACTTGGGCAATTCGCTGTCAAATTTGTTGCTTAAAAGCACCTCAGCAGCAGTTAGTGCAGTGAAGTAGAGCCTTACTCATTCACTGACAGGTTTCTCCCCGCTAGTGTTAGGGAGCCAAGAGTGGTTTGTCTAGCCTGTGGGGTAGGACAAGACAGAAAGTAAGCCTCAGCCTCCTTTTTTAGATTAATAATGCAGTGACACTATTCAGAGTCTCCACGACTAATCCAAGCCCCTGAGAGCCCCACAGTATGTTGGTACCTCCATGTAAAGGCTTTTCCAGCTGTGCCTTATGGGCCACTGAGTTCGCTCCGAGCTCCTAACATGGCGCTAAAATCCCACTCTGGCCATCCCAAAAGAGCGCCCGCTCTATCTGCTGTGTGCTGGCGGCTGCAGAGAAGGCCCTGCCACACATAGGTGTCATGATCAATATTCCTGAGAGTGCCCGCCAAGGCCCCTCTGAGATGAGGTAAAGACAGATCTTATCTACTGCTTGCGTGCGTGTGTGTGTGTGTGTGTTTGAAAGAAAGAGCGGGGGGGGCGGCGGCAGAGCGAGTAAGCAAGAGAAAGACAGATGGGGTAAGAGTTAGATGGAGAGAGTTCGACACCGACTGAACAGCCAGGCTCCATTGGAGATAAATGTAGGGGGATGCACTCTGAATAATTTATACACGCCAAAAATAAAATCAAAAACCTTGTTCTCGCTCCTTACAGATAGATGAGTTCCTGGGGATCCCAGGAGACCTGCAGACAAAGTAGCGAGGGTGGGAGACTGAGCCGGGACACGGCAGCATGCAGGTCTTACCTTTTATCCAGACACCATTAGCACAATATGATTCATAACTGGTTAATGAACATTTATATTTCATCATTGAATTCGTTTGGGTTCAGTTGGGCTAACGGGTATGGATTTGGAGTTAAATAACAAAACAACACA
Source organism: Seriola aureovittata (assembly GCF_021018895.1). Lineage (NCBI taxonomy): Eukaryota > Metazoa > Chordata > Actinopteri > Carangiformes > Carangidae > Seriola > Seriola aureovittata. The sequence goes on along the minus strand of NC_079382.1, from coordinate 16,179,630 downwards.
GAGGCGATCATGCATGGGCATAAATTACACTTGGTGCTCGCGTAACCTGGAAAGGCCCCGCATGGCTTGTTGTGACAGAGTGTGCAGGATGACACCAAGGTATGTTTTTAATCTGTCAGTGCAGAAACCGGCACGTACTAGTAATTATTCTAAATGTCAAAAACAGATCTTTGTATATAAAGTTGATTGTTACCGAAGAATGTCTATGATAACAACTGTATTTCTTAAAGCTCCTTATTTTATTTTTGTTTTTGAGCAGTATCAGTTGTGTATACCTCTAAATTATTTAGTGCAAATGCAGGATCAATGCAACACAGGTAGCACATAGTGGCAAACGTCTAATTGAAAGGGAGGCTGCGTTCTATTATTCAATTTTTATTGTTTTTTTTTTTTTTTTAAGTACAGAGCACAGGGAAATAAAATTATTTACATGATGTATAAACCAAACAAAATATAATCAAATAAAACAATATGTGGCATTGGGCAAAATTAAAAATGCATGGTTGTGTGTATATTTGCAAAGTGGATTAATATATCTTTTTAAATTTTGAATGAAATTTTACACCAGCTTCATTCCACAGATTTACAGTCTTGTGAAAAAAAATGTAATATAGATATCCAGTGCACTCAAGGCACAAGGAGGCCCTTAGGCAACTGCAGGTCACTCACCACATATCACCTAGGTGTAAATGGGATATCTTCTTGACCAACAACAAGCTTGATAGTCTCATGAATTTCTAACCACAGATTCTGACCTTGTGGGCATGCCTACAAGAAATAGATCAGTGTGCTATGATTGTCCCCACACGCCAAGCAATATATTAGTTTGACCTTGTGGAGACATAAAAAAACAAAGTCCAGTAAATCCTGTTTAACATTTCAAACTGGACTGTTCCGGTTCTAATGTTCTGTTTGCATTCTTCACAATGTCTCGTCATTAGTGCATTGTAAGAAAGGCGATGCTATTGCATTAATTATACATTTACTCAATACAAAAAAGCATAGCATAGACATCCCAAACTGTCAAACTGTGTCTTTAACAGACATTTATGAGGGATAATGGCTGTAAAAACAGAAGGAATCCCAGTGGGTGCAAAAGCCAGGCTTTCAACATTAGGCTACTGTTGCACTAAAACCCAGTGAAAAGGGCAAGAGGTAGGAAAGGAGGAAGCCAAGCTCTTGCTGCCGGCTGAGAAGAAAATGCCTCCTGTTTTATGCACTTGCAGAGACCATCAGCCGAGCAGCAACAGATCCAGGGATTGTCCCCTGGCAACATGGATGTCCTGTCATCCAGCCTCAGGATTTCTCATTGTGCCCTTTAGTCACTGTCCAAATTCTCTGGTCACAAAGGGCCGGCACAGAACAACTGCTATAAGTGACACAGCCAGCACTGCAGTCGTCTTGTGGTGAGACTGCTACGGATGTCTCTCATACCAACGCTTTCACTTACCCACAGTGGAAATACCCTGACAATCTGATGGATTATCTTTTTATTGTAAATTTTTACCTGCAGAGCTGGGCATCCAGTGGCGTCCATCCTCATTTCTTACACATAATCTAAAGTGAATGGGCTTCCTCCTACCTCTGCCTCTCTGTGCATCCCCAACAGTAGTCTGTAAGAAAACTATATATCTTTCCCAGGGGTTTATGAGATGAGGTTGGATTTATTGGTTTTATTTTCCATTTTTCTAGCATCAAACATACTGATCAGACGTGAACTATGAGCATTAGAAACACAATCTGTGGTTTGTTTAGATGCATGTTTCATCAAAAAAGCATGCTTAACTGACAACGTAGTTATTTCCATATGTCTACATCATGTTTGCAACCATCCCCTGCCTTCATTCACTGTAACGGTCTGTGATACTATTTCCAAAGCTCTTTCATGGTTTGTAATTTTAGATATATTTCTAAACATATTTATTATATTTTTCAATATAGTTTAAATGTTACGGTAATTTATATTCTGGCTTTTCATCATGTTATTTATTTCACATTTCACATTAGAGAAAAGAGGACTAGACTTGGTACTTACTATCTGGTACAGCATCAATGATAAATTCTCAAACTCCAACTCTGCTCAGAAATAAATCAACACAATATTTATGAGCAATATTTTAGTAATACAGAATTTGGCTCCCTAGTCAATATTCATGCAATGTTGCAACTATTTAGTTCCAAATAAATTACTCCACCATCATATTTCAACTTTTTTTTTTAGTGCACATGATAAATGGTAATTCAAACATAAAATGAATCATACAGTGTAGTGTGGGAACTCCGCAGTAGCTACTCTATGCTACCAAAGAGAGCTGGGACTCAAGTATGTAGAGAACATGTCTGGTTTATTTGCATATCTGAAGCACACTAGAAAAATGCTCTTTTGCAAGCTGCATCATTTCTCTTGCAAAGTTTGCAAGAGAAATGATGAGGAACAGTTAACAAGGGGTTTAAATACCAGATCCCTAATTGTTCCAAACTTACCACATCAGTGCCCCTACCCATCACCCACAAACCCACTCTGCCACACACACAGTCACACACCCACAGATGCAGGTAAACAAAAGTAAGCAGACCATAAAATGCAGCAATCAAAGCAAAAGTAGTAGAAAAAAAAAAAAACACACACACACACACAACAAGACCAACAGTCTCTCGCCTTGTTAGTCGTCCCATAAGGATTCAATGCTCATTACACACCATGGGACTAAACTGTTGGAGGATCAAAAATTATATTTTGATCTTTACAACTACAGGGGCAAAAAAAACAAACAAACATAACTTTGGCCAGAGGATGCTAATTGAGGATAGTCCATGTGATGTTCCATAAATTAAAGGCTCTGTCCTCTGATCGTTTCAGGACTGAGCTCAAGCTCAGCTGTGCTTTGAGTTGAATACGCAGAGGGCACATTAATATATCTGTACCGCATGTTATGGCATCTCGTCCAATATAGAAGCTGTTGAGATAGTTGACTCTGGAATAAAATTTTGGCCTAAAAACTAGTTTAAGAAAATGTCATTGACTGGTCAGAATGGCCACATCTTTGGGCCTATGTGTTGAGTTTACAACGGTTGTACGTGGTTAATGAAAACCATATCAGATCACCAAGATTATCAAGGGTAAAAGAAGAAGAAAGTTTTTTTTATTGCGTGAGCCGTGGACAAATTCAGCTGCTCGCATGTGACCGTCTTGGTACACATTTAATAAACCATTTTTATGGAGCAGAGGTAATGTCTGTATCTCTGGTCTTCAGATTTATTATATTGTACTGCATGTTTCTGCTGCCTGAAGATAGGTTGCAATTTAGATGAGTGCCAGTCCAGACAGAATTACAATAACTGGTAAGAGGATAAAATGGTAGAATATGGGAAAATTGTCTCCCTAGTTATTAGGATGATAACATTTTCCAATTATTTAGCTTCAGCTGACATCACAAACCTGACTACCCCATAAGTGATATCATTATGATCACTTTCTGCATTACAAAATCCAGGTACAATTTATTGGAGCGCTGAAATTTACTTTCATGTATTTTATGTATTAGCCTAATATATACAGTATATGTACAGTGTGTGTGTGTGTGTGTGTGTGTGTATATATATATATATCTATATATATATATATATATATATATATATATATATATATATATATATATACACACACACACACAATTATGAAATAAATTATGAAATAAACAAACATGGTGTGTGTATATATATATATATATATATATATACACCATCACTCCCTGTCATGTGATATTATGCTTTGTTTGTTTATTTCATAATTTATTTCATAATTTATTTGTCAATGCCAACACAAATAGTTCCGCAGCTGGACTGATACTGGACTGTTGCTAAGCAACACAAACATTTTCCTGACCTGCACAGTGCACACTAGCTTGCTACTTTGTCTACACGTACCTCAGGAGTGCGCTGAAGTATCCCGGATTCTTCCCTTCATCTCATTCTGACGACCAGACATCATTTAATTCAAACGTTATTTCTGGAAATATATTAATCTTTGCAAAGTTTGTTGCAATCTAAGATAGATAACGGCTGTTAATGTAACGCTGATTAGCGGTTAATAGAACACCTGTGAAGCGGAGTGATACATGTAGTTAAAAGTCCCAGTGCTGTTATATTCTATATCAGAACTCATGGAATGTCTCTCGGAACTAACTTCTGTAAAAATATACGTGTGTATATCTGTATACGTACATATATCTTCTACTTACGTCACTCTATGTGAGGCCACTGTTGACACTTTGACACACTGGGTCAGAGTTCAAATTGAGTGCTACTTGAGTGCTGAACTGATGCAGAAATGCCTCCAGTTGCTTCTTTTAATGGCCGCTGCAGCCTGGCTTCAGGGAGGTCACCAGAGAGATTAAAAGGAAACAGAAAGCAATAGACTGCCAGTGGGAAGGTTTATGTCATGGACCAAGTCCTTTGAAAATTTCCTAATAATTCACTTCCATATTAAGGCAAATCTGTACATATTGGAACTGCCTTGCAAACACCTTGGAAATATGTCAGATGTGCTGCAAACATACAAGTAGCACAATTAACACTCCTAAATACTCATTCATCTTCCAATTTACTGTAGAATTTACAAGCTGCACATCAAATTTGTTTTGATATTTTGATTTGGCACATTCACCAGAGAGGCAGTGGGAAATTAAGATGAATTCAACAACATGAAAACCAATAAACACCACCATCGAAGTTCTTCCAGCTTTCCTCCTCACACTCTGAGGTGTGAAGACATTCCCTGGAGGCTACAAGACAACCCTGATTATCAAACAAATCACGTATACGGGGGTGATTAGGGATATCAAGTTACTGTGAACAATATGAAAGCTTTAATTGAGCTATTACCTTAGTGTGGGTATTCACAGTAATCAGGTGCAGGTTTCTCCCACGTATCAGGTGCTGGGTTTGTCCCCCTCCTTACAGCATCTGTATCACATTAGATGGCGTTCTCCCCTTTAGCATTAAGGGGTCACTGAGTCATTTAAATTTTCAGATTTTCAATATTGGATTTTTGTCCCTAAGGCAGAAAGGAAAATAATGATTTATTACACTGAGGGTTTTAACTGCTGCCTCTAGTGGCATCCACTGAAACTAGGACCAGTGGCAGTGTCTCAATGAGGCCGTGTGAGTTAAAGAACATAAATCTGGTTTCTGTGCGTCATTTTTTATAACTCTACTTAAGAGACGTGTGCTCAAAAAAAAACAAAAAAACACACACAATAGTCTGAAATGTCCTTCATGTGAATTTTTTTTTTTTTTCTAACATCCCCTCCATCCCCTCCATCCCCTCCCCACTCTCTCACTCTTGCTGGGATCTGCTGAGTGTGGGGCTACATGTGTATTCTGCTGACAAGTGGGATTCCAATTATTTGATCTGATACTCAAGTGCTGACTTCACAGAGTCACAGAGAGGCTGGCCGTCTGTTGGACCGGACCCCCAGGCCTGGGGACACGGGGGAGTCTGTCTGCTGGGGGCATGGCCCTGAGGTGTGTGTGTGTGTGTGTTTGTGTGTGTGTGTTTGTGTGTTTGTGTGTGTGTGCGCGCAAGTGAGTGTGTGTTTTCTTTTATTAGTTGCATTCTGGGGACATTTTGGTTTACACTTTCCTTAGAAGTCTCCTTGTGTCGTGTTATTGTGGTTTGTTGCACTGTCCTCTCTCTGATGCGAAGATTGAAGTCGAGTTTTGGTGTTCAACAGCCACTAAACCCTTTAGACTTGAGGCTAAGGTGGATATTGGGTAAGTAAAAAGTTCCTGGCCTTGACTCCTGTGGCGTACCAGCAGTCACCATCAGTTTTTTCTTACAAACATTTAATTTGCATTCATTTATTTTTTTGGCTACAACAATGACATATTACTGTCTTATTAAATTGACGTTAGCAAGCAGTTGTCTATCCACACAGACATAGAGCAGCATTAACCTTTATATGGAGTCATGTCCCCGGCCGCCTGATGAAGTAAGTCCACTATATTCTACTTGTAGCTTTGTTTTTGTTGCTAAATGGTCAACTATATTGTCTCGCTAGCTGGTAATTAGTATTACCTGCTGTCTGGTGCTGGCCAGGTAGTGTACAGGGTGTTCTTGTTGAATACAGATGCCTGATGTGTGTGGAAACAAAGCTGATGAGAGCAGCGAGACTCAACCAGACCAAGACCAGGGGCTGAGTCGTATGATAATTCTCACTGCCATGTAACCTTTGTTAAGTAATGAAGGCAGACAGTTAGTGTGTGTGATGTAGTGTTTATGGTTAAGGTTAAAGTGATAGTTTGGGTTATTTGACGTGGGGTTGTGTGAGGTATAGTTATACGTAGTCAGTGCAGTAAATCGATGCTTTTAGTTTAGAGAATGTGTAACTACCTCACACAACCCTGCGTCAAACAACCAGAACTATGACTTTAATGTAGTCCTCCTAGACATGACTGGAGGTGAACACCATGTTCTTGCAAAGGTGTGTGTACACATACTGTACGTACACAAACTCTGTAAACACCTAAATCCTACATACTTGGAAGTAGTAGATGTGTTCAAATAAAGCATTTCATGTGTATGAGTGAGTTTTAGACCTGCAGAGTGAGGTCATTTTTGCACAGTACTACTACACTCCTCAGTTGTACAAGGGACTGTTTGAAAGTTGGAGGACTCTGTGAGCATACTCACATGTACAGTAATACTGCATGCGTTTACTTCTGTCTAAAAGTCTGCATCAGTTTAGGGTGCGGGCACAGACGGTGCCTGTGATGTGGGACTGGTGCGGTTCATTAAATCAAACTTACGGAAGTCAATACTAAACAGAAAATGGAGCATATGGAACAGGTGTGATAACACAGGGCAGTTCTGTATGAATCATAGATCATCTTGAAGGTTACTGTATAGGTTATGGAATTACCAGCTATCTGCCTGTTAATAGCTTCCCACATAAGTGCTTAGGTATTACATTAGGTATTAGATGAGGTAAAATGCTTATGGTTATGAAAGATTTGATGAAAAGTTATTTTCCAGAATATGTACCATTAAAAGTGATCTGCAGATGCGGATATGAAACGCATTTTCTTCCCATTGCCTAGACTGCTTTAATCTACCTGTCCTTCCAGTTTTCATGTTTCTTACTTGACCTAAATCGTCAGCGTTTCCCTGCTCAAGCTCTTAAAGTCTTTTCTCTGATTTCTCTTTCGTGTAGTGGCCATATCTCATGGACAGATAAGCTGAGTGCAAGCCAGAGAGAAACCTTCAATCCACCGTCAGGACCGTCATGGCAATTCTGACGTCCATGAAAACTGAAGATGATTAAGTCTCTTTTGTTCAGGCTCTTTAAACTCCAAGGAGAGTTGGCTGCCATCCTTTTTTAAAGGCTCGACACACACAAGTGTTTTCATTTGTTGTGTCCGATTAGACCTCTTCTCTCCACTGTGGGGACATTTTTAACACCGTGTTTGATTGACAATTCCCTCACACACTATTAGCTCTGGTGCATCTGTCAGGGCAGGGCAACGTACACCTTCTTGTTGCACTATAACACCGGATATCACACTGCATTTAACTGGGGGGTGGGGGGTGGGGGGTGGGGGGGGTGGTAGAGTACTAACTAGTGACTTACCAGTTATCGGTTGGTTGTGTCTTGTTTTGTTCCTCCCTACTTCCTTGGTAACTGCTTGGCATTTGGTGTACCTGTATAGTAAAGTTACTGGTTTGGTAATATTTGTTTTTTTTTTTTCAAATTGTTACTTGGGTGACTTCTGATCTTTATTGTACTTTGAGCTTGGGTGTGACAACTGGAAAGATAGTTTTTAAAACACCCTTCAGTGTTAAAATAATAATTAAAGTTATTATCATTATTTTAAAAATTATAATATTATTGCATCCTCATATTCACCATAACTCTTATTTTGGCTTATGTGCTTATTAAAGTTTATACACACGGTGATTCACGCTTTTTCCATCAATGGATGCAGCGAGTCTCTTTTTCTGATAGTGTTGTGTATGGATGTTGACAGAACAATGGTAAAAGCCAAAGTTATTGTACAGCCTGATACAGGAGTTGTGAGAGCCCCTGTCGGCTCCTCTGTCTCTCTGTTAATGATGGATGACCACAGTTGATGAGTGGGATCTGTCAGACATGGTGGAGGAGCCCGGATGAAAAGTTAACTTCTCCCAAAGAAATTAAGCTCTTGGGAAGTTGGTGCCACACCAAAGGATGAAGTAAGAGATGGACTTCTCCGTCACTGAGGACTGCAGAGATGGCTGTACTATTGGAGCGTGTGATGTAGAGGGTGGGTTTTGGATCCCTTAAGGGGTCATGAGATGACTTAAACAGGAAAGAAAAAAACTCAAATTAGTTTTTATTCTTGTGAAATACTAATACTGTATTAGGTATTTTTTCTTGTTTCCTCTAAATATACAACGCAACAATCTGAAAATGGGAAATTCTCAGTTTCAAGTTTTTTAAAGTAAAGGTGTGAAGAGCTCCGCAGCATATAACACTTCTGAGTCACATCTTTTGCTTAATTTTTAAGGGTCACAAATAAAACAGGTTGTGAACCACTGTTCCAAGAGGTCAGATGATAAATCTGAGGGGTCACAAGATGACTAATTATCATTTTCTCTCATATTTGCATTTATTTTGTGAAATATTAGACAGTTTTAAATGCTGAAGCCTCTAAAAACTATTGAAATAAAACAATCTGGCAAGGGAATGTCACTCTTTTGCAACTCAATGACATGGAAATGTGCAAAAATTATCTTATGGCTAACATACGGTTGGTACATTGGCAGTTTGGTGCCAATTAACAGTCAAGCTGTCAAATTCATGCAAATTTTGGTTTATCTTCAAAGACTCTTTGACATATTTCCAAGGCATGGGAATAAACACAATAATGATGTAAGGGTTGCGGTCAGGTTATTGTCAACAGCAGAATTACATTGGCTCGCAGCTGCCACTTCTTGGCTGGCCTGCACCAGATATGTGTTTCAGTGTAGTCATCCATGCCGGGAGGCTCAATGCACCTTCCAGTCATATATAACTAATGACCTAAGTCAAACAGCTAGGCAAGCCATAAAAATAGATTTGATTCTTTTTTATTTTATTTTATTTATTTATTTATTTTTTCTCCTGCACATACCACTGCATCCTTTCTGCTTCAGCCAACGCCCGCTTCCCAGCAGTTTAAGTCCCTCCAACTCCCTAAGCCTCTTCCTGTATTAGGATTTAGATTTATGTGAATTCAGCATGTTTGTCTATTCAGTATGAGTATACATTTCCATTTAACTGTTGTGGATGTTTACGAAGGTGGGTGGGTGGGGATGTAAGCTCAGAGGACTTGCTGTATCACAGGAGCAGAGTCTCGCGGCAAAATAAATACGTGTTATCGCAGAAACAATTGACAGAGGTGTTGCTTCAAGTTGATAGACTCTGAGCAATCCTTCTCTGCTTTCATATCAGATAAAGCTTTTTATATGTCTGCATTTTTCCTCTCCCTATAGCTTTTCATTAATTTATTGAGGGATTTTTTCCCCCCATGTCACCCTTTGACACTGTTTATGAGATGAAGGGCTTTACACATAAACTTAACTGACATTATCTGTGCCGGTGTTGGCGCATGAACAGGCGTAGTCGCACATAACAGCATCACATTGCAGCTCCTCCAGAAGAAGCAATGTGCCTCCATATACATTAAAAAAGAAAAAAAAAACAAGGCTCACAGAGTGGGATAATTCAAATTAAACAGGAAGCCTTCGTTTGGCTTTGCCAGTGTTTCTGCGTCCACGCAGTGTGTGTTTGTTTATAGCAGCACACACATCATCTCATGCTCCTTCTACTGTCACTCACCTGAAACTCGCAGGAAGAGATGGAAGCCTCCACCAGGAAATAATCCCTCATAAACATGTTGCCTCACAAAACTTGTCACATCCATATTTTTATATTTAGGCCATCTTTGTAGCTGAGACAGCAGTTAACTTCAAGAAATGTTTGACAGCGTAAAGTCTGTATTTTGAAAGGCAAGAAATAGAAATGCCATAAAATGTAATGCACAGCAAACTGACACGGAGAATGTAACCTAATGTATACAGGTTGAATCAAAACAACGGGTTGATGTAAACCTCATTCCAGACTCTGATTTGCTCTTGGTCCGTGGTTATATTAAAATGTTAACATTCATCAGTTGTGTTTTGAAGTTCTGTCCTGCAGTCAGAAATGTAAAATCTGTTTTTCCAGCATGCTTCTGACAGAGTTGTGAAGTCTGATATGAAAAATCTGGAGTCTTTCCACAACAGATCCCCAAGAAATGTTTGCTGTGTGTTCTGGCTCAGCAAGATATACAACCAGGAGCTCTGTGCTCAGACCCAAAGCAATAATATCCTCCGTGAGATCACACTGATCACTGAACACTGTGCTGGCTGGGACACATTCTGAGCAGAACCAGTCGAGAAGAACAGCGACAGAAAGGTCAGATGAATGTGACGCAAGGACAACATGGAGTCAATGAAAGTGCATTTAATGGAACATTTAAGTTCTGTTTGAGGTGCTTATTTTCTCCAGTATTTTCAGTTCATGCTCCTTTATACCTCATGTTTCACTATGCAAGGTGAAACTGGCATTTTTATTTTTACTTTTTTATGTGGCAGCCATAGTTACTCATTACTTTGTGAGATAAAAATAGGATTAAAAACAAATGATGATCTTATAGATTTTATTTAATTCACACATTAAATCAGCCAAAATCATAGAAAGTAGTTAAAACTTTAATGTAACAGTTCATTCTTGACCATTGAAACATTAATTTGGCAAAACAGGATCTCAGCTTTTTGCCCAGCTTTCAGCTACTTGTCATGTGTCTTCATGTATTTAAAAAAAAAAATCTAAACTCAATGTCCACTTACTAGCTACATAAAACAAGTATGAACAAATAAAAACAGATACAGAAATCTCTCATGACAAATTACATGTCTGGTTCTAACTTTAGCTGATAATTGCGTGTTTATGTTGGACCCATACAGTAAGAGGCTGGTGGGTTCAGGGCCTTTAAGCTCGGCTCCACCTGGACCATCTGCAAAATTAAGATGCTGTTTACACATTAAGGCGTCAATTATGTAACACCCTCCTTATGAGGAATGCTTTAAGCACAAAACCTTTACACATGTTGTTGCAAATATTATTCCTTCAAAAAAAAAAAAAAAAAAGCAAGACTTTTACTTCTGTTTCTAAGTCTAGTTTTGCTGGAGTGAAGGATTTGAATACTTCCTCGGCATGCAGGTATAGAGGTGAACTCACTGCATGCCAATCTCTCCCTGTGGAGGTGGCTGAGAAGGGAAGAGGCTCCAGCTGCAGCAGCAAAAGGTGGGAGTGAACTGTTCCCTCCCACACTTATCAGGAGCTGAAAGGCTGCAGTGTTCACTCCTCAGGTATACACACAGGTATTTCCACTCGGCTGCTTTCCGGCTGTCTTGCGTGACAGGTGCTCAGACGCTGGCTTATGATGACATTGTTGTAGGGCCTGAGCAGGTGACAGAGAACGACGGCCAATCCATCGCTCATCTGTGCCCCTCCTTCGTGCCCACAAACACATGCACACGTGTCCTCCTCATTGTTTTCTTCACCCAATCATCTGATGTGCACTCAGATTTGTTCCTGATGCCTCCTCCTCCTCCTCCTCCCCCTTCTCCTCCTTATCCTGTCACAACCAAGGTGGCTGCTGGATGAGGCTCATGATGTTGCTTTATGGCACATAAATCAGGGAGAATATTACAATGAAATCTGTAGGTTCTTGTAAGTAATTTTGCATCCGAGTGATTTATAACACAGCGGTGGATAGAGACAGATACCTGGAGGTTTGCAGCAGAGGGTGTCCTGGTGTGCTGTGCGAATACAGCATATAAATATAGAGTATGAAAACGGGAAGAAGCACTTGTCCCAGAAGTATGATGCCCAAGTGTTGATTAGCATTTGAAAGATTTCTTTAAATAGAAATTTTAATATTTTCCAACGTAGCAGCATGGTAGTCTCAAGGGTAATTAAACAACACCATAGGATCATGTTAAAGCCACGAGTTGTGAGTGTTTCTGCTGCATTTCTGAAAAGTCATCTATTGTCCATTTAGTATGGCAAATGACTCTAAATACTTGGCATACAAACAGCTTCTGTGGGTGCTGTGTACCAGAGTCAGAACTCTTGATTGTCACAGTTGGCAGTTGCTAAAGTGACCTAACGATGACACACAATCCGAAGGGCACTTTTGTTTAAACTACTAATGTTTTATCAGGTTTCTACAAAGTGTAATCTCGAGCTTCAACCAGGCATTAGTGGCGCACACAACCGCTTGTTAAGTTCAGTTGGCTGTTTCATAACAAAAAAGTGTTATCTCTTTCCTTTATGTAACAGTTTGTCGTTTTGTGAAAAGTGTGAAATATGCAGCTATGGTTAGGGTTAGCTTAGGTTAGCATAAAGACTGGAAGCAAGGGGAAACGCTAGCTAGCCTGGCTCTGATCAAAGTTCAAGAAATCTGCCAACCAAAGCTTGATAATTAAAACTCGTGTTCAATGTAGTAACCTGAAGTCGTCATGCACAGAGTCTAGCCTTATATACAGATCAAACAACATGTTTGAGCGTAAGAGGTGTTGGCAGGTGGATTTCTAAACTTTGGTTACAGCCAGGTTAGCTATGCTAGGCTAAAATAACACGTGGATTTAGCTTGACATGACATAACAGTGATATCAGTCTTCTTATCAAACTCTCAGCAAGACAGCATATTAACATATTTCCTATAATGTCAAGCTTTTCCTGTAATTTGTTTTTTAATGTAACCTACACAGACTTGTACGTTTGACTTTAAAGAGTAAAATGTTTGGGGTTTTTTTTGTTCATCTTTTGTACTGACGATTTGGCCGTGAAAACCAAACATCAGTCACCATACACTGACTATACGACAAATGAAGACAACTGTTACCCAATCAACCTTGGATGCCAGAAATAACTTCACCCTCTTTGTTACTCTTGGATATTTTTCTAGACAACATCATTTTTTTTTCCTTTTTCTAATTGGATGAAGATGTAATTCTTTGAGGGAGAATCCAATATTCTATATGCAGTATATACTGTTTATCTGTTATTTGGTATTTGTGTGTGCATCCGTGCATGCTTGTGGGTGTGATGTTATCAGCCGACGGAAGCAGCCCAACACTTCAGAGGAACTCCCTGTGCCGATAATCCTTCACGGCCTGAGAACAAATCCTGGATAAAGTTGGCTCTAACCCTCAGCCTACGTTCACCCAAGGTACAGACGAAGACGGAGGTGCTTGGCCAGACTTTGATATGATGTTGATGTGTTTAACGCTTTGCAATCAGATTGTGAACACAAAGGCCGCGGCTAAGGATTACATTTTATATTCCACACACAGACATCCGAGAAGCCGGCATGAGGAGCGTTGTTGGCTGTCAAACCTTGCTAAGTTACGGCTAAGGGGAGGGGGGAGAATAAAAAGCCCAGAGATGGCCGATGCTCGGGTGAATGGAGGTTTCCTGCGCTTTGGTGCGTTTCATCCAGAGTAATGAAAATTAGGTCCCTCAACACAGAAATGACCCCAAAGATGAGCCAACCCTTTATCTTCCCTTTTCATCCGACAAGGATTATTGATTCATGAATGTAAATGATCGTTCAGGGTTTGATGTGCCCTTGAAGGTAGTCTCTCTATCCATCCTTTGAATCTTTTATCGAGTCCATGTTAGCTGCTGTTGGCTAAAAGTAAGCATGACGCTGAGGGTTGGGGGGGGGGTGTCCTGTAATATTCATACCCTCCTGTGTTATTTTAGCTTTTTTTCCACCTCAGTAGGATTTCCACATTTGCTTTAAATGACAGTGGGAGCCGGTGCCTCCCTTGCCAGCTCTGCGGTGTTGATAGACATCATTGAATCGGATTATTTTTTTTTTTGTGCAGCCGTGGACTAATCTCCTAATAATGAGGCCCATCTGCGGCAGTGACAATAAGTACCAGCACCTTCACTTTGATACTCAATCTTGGTTGACACAGACGGCATCATATTGCTGGACTAATCCACTGTCCGATGTCACGGCATCCTAAATCTAATTTACCATTCCATTTGGGGCCCAGATATTGCTGTTGCCAGTACACCTGTTGATTACAAACACTGCTCTCCTCATGCACCGCCTGACGGTACCCACACACACACACACACACACAGATACACACACACCCCTGCCGCCCGCTCTCCCTAAAATGGTTTCTCCCACATAGTTTCCATAGCAACAGTCCAGTTTTAGTGTTCTTTTGTTTTTCCACAGATGAAGAGTGGCTAATTTTTCAGAATGAGGGTCTTTGATGATAAAGAAAGCTAGGTTGCGAGATTTACATAATGAATGGATGCCACGCTAGATCAGTCACCACCTAGCACTGATGATTGCTTTTTGATGAATTTCTTTCCTCCATGTCCTTAGGTAGCTCAGCTGCGGCAGCCCATTGTGTCCAAAAAGAGCGACGCTCACATTCATCTATTTAGGTCAGTCTTTGTCTCTTTGTGCCACCATAGCCTTAAAATTGTAGTCAAATTGCACATACCCCGAGGGCAAATGTCAGTGTGTCACTTGAAGCCGTACACCGGGGTCTTTACAAGAGAAAATGGCCCCATAAGTTTCTGTTTTGATGTGAAGTTGTGCTTTTGAGGTCACACAAGCATGACTTTGTACCTTTGGGGTAAACTTACCACTTCATGCTAACCTTTTTCTCAGGCCTTGAACTCCCTCTCACATTTCCTTTTATCTCATCTGCTTCCTGCCAAGCTCAAAGAGTGCGTTTGAGTGCATTTCCGTGTGTGTGAACATGTGTACATTCATATATGTTTGTGTGCATGGGGTAGGTGCTGTCCAGAGAATGGGGGACTTTAATCACCCTCTGACAGATGTGTGCGGTATTGATTTGTGGCTGTTTTGTGAGTACTGCTCCAGGCCCTTTGGGAGGGACATAAACCCCTCTATCAAAGTGATGTTCCCACAGGGTTTGCACCGCACTAAAATACTGCATCCTATTTGTGTGTGTAAGAACGTGTGTGTTCCTCCCTGTGTGTGTGTGCGCGTGGAGGGGTTAACTCGTACTCGTTAACCCACTCCAGCACTCATAGAGGAAATGTATAGTTCTCTACAGATGGAAATGGTCGATTCCTCCCCCGGAGAAAACAAACCTTATAAATAAACAAAATTGGGATGAGGTTCACGTTTCAGGGCACAGAACATTGCAGCAGTAGTTAGGTTGCACTGAAAGACATAGCTAGGGAATGGGCATCTGGAGTATTTTGGCCTGGTGAGTTCTTGCTTTGATAAAAGACTTTCTTGCTCCAGTCAGATGGCTGAAATTACATGACCTCTAATGTGAACTGGTGCCAGTGTGATCTGCTCCCTTCTCCGTGGCACTGTCTTTGTCTTTTCCAGCTCACCACCCTTTCGTACACACCCAGACACACGCACACTCTTTGAGTTACTCTCTCTGGTTGTGCTCGCCTCAGCAGCCAGGGGGGCTAGAGATGAGAGCAAAAAGTGAGACCCATACTTCCCTTCACCTCCTCGCTGCCAAATGGATGGGAGAAAGGGACTGTGTTTACTGCCATGGCTAATATCCTCGTTAACACTAATCTGTGGGGAGTGTGATAGACTGAGCAAAGGAGGGAGGCTGCTCATAAGAGAACGAGGAGGGAGGTATGGCTAAGGAGTGAAAGGGGAAAGAGTAAAAAGGGAGAATCAGACAAAGTGAATGACCAGTGGACTTGTTTCGGCACTTGATAGCTTCCCTGATGCACTGTGATTGGCCCAGTAACCCCTCCGCTTCAGGCTGGCTATACTGCACACTCCCCTGCTGTATATTCAACACACACACACACACACACACACACACACACACACACCACCATGCAGATTCCCACATACATGCAAACAAATGTGCTCATTAACAAACCAATGAAGCGGGCAGGCATCCACATATAATCTATTTCTTCATTAGACACACAGCCAGTGGATCATTACACTAAGTACGTTCTCTGACAAGCCTGAACCTTGAACAACAATGATCCCTGAGCGTTGCAGAGCCATGTAAAGTTCAGATTTTCATGCTTCAGTCCAAAAACATGGCCTTTGGGTTTAGCTGTTTAAACGTAAGCGTTGTAGTGGTGTATAGAGTTAAGTGAGTGTTAAGTTGCATCAGACAGTTAGGATTTAATAGGAAACAGTAAAACAGGACTTTTAATTTGTTAGAGGTTTGTTTTACTTTTGAAAATAGTTCATTTCTGTAAAATGCCACTGTTAATCAGATAGTTTAAGTCCTCAGTTTTTATTGAATGAGTCCTATTCAAAGATGTGAAATAGCTCATAAATGTACATCTTTGATGGCTACAACTGTTAATATTGACAAGTAATACAAGAGCTGTAGCAACCGTGTCATTTCGTTTCTGCTCAAAGGGGTTGTTTCACATTATGTGATGCCTTATTCTACCTCAGCTGTTCTTAAGCTGCAGTATAACAGACTCTCTCGTGGCTCATTGCTCAGTTAAAATGATAAATGCCGTAAACCAAAATGAGTGATACTTAAAAACTACTCCAAACACAGATGGAACCGCACAGGCCCAAGCTTATAATTTCATGATGCTCTGCAGCACTCAAACTTGTGCTAAAAGTCAAACTGTGCATCAACATGGAGGCAAAAATTCAGCGAGGATGAGAATAGTTTGGCTGTCAACTTGACTGGTTCTCTGTTGTCAGCCATTTCTCAAACACGGCCAAACATTTTGTTTTCATTGTCTCCCCTTCCTGATCCCATCCTGTCAAAGCAAAAAGCTATTTTTTTTCACCTATCATCCCCACAGATCCATGTCACAATTTCAAATAACAAATTGAAGACTTGGACAGAAAATGTCCCCATGCAGCCATGTACAATCATAATGTCAACATGACTGTGCCCATCTAGTGCATTATCCACTGTAAAAATCCAAAGCAGTGCCCACACACTGGATCCACTTCTAACAGCTCAAACTTGAACTTTGACAACATGTTCACTGGTAAAATAACAGAGTAGAAACATTAGTCACACATCACTGCCAGCGCCTCCTCATTTGCTTTGTCGTGTTGTTATTGTTGTTATTACTTCTGAGTGGCAGAGGTGTAATGACCTGGAGGTTGTTAACACTGAACTCTGGTTGTGTTTTATGGTCACAAAGCTGTGAGATTTATATCGTTCTGCACTTAAGGTTATATGCGATAAATCCCAAGGACAAGGGTGGAAATGTGATTGCCAGGTTGTAAAACACTCAACCCTTGTGCTTTTGCTTGCATGTGTTTGCTTATCGGGTTGTTGATGGAAGCTCAGGTAGAGGGCAAGGGGTGCAAGAGCCACACAATGTTTACTAATTAGATGGTTGCTGTGACATTTGGAATTTTAGCTCTCTTCTTTTATTTTTTATTTTATTTTTTTAGGATAAAATACATTTGTGATGCAGGAAAAACAACTAGCCACTCCCACTGAAACATCAGTCATGGCCAACAGTGGACTTACAGTACTTGCTTGATAGCTTTATGAAGCCTGTAAATGTTTAATTTAGTTAATAATTGAGACATCAGAAATGGTTGTAGCTTTAGGACACCAATTGACTGTTTGGTAAACCCCTCCCCTGTAGAGTAATTGGCCAATCATTAGCAACTATATACAGACACGACAGGTGCATCAAGCTTTGGAGCCAACATGTCAAAGTGGTACGTATGGGACACTAATAGGAGTACAACTTAACATCTAAAAAGACATAAGGGTGCTGTCATTTCTTGGCCTTTTCAAAACTAAAACCACAAGAGCAAACGTTGAAGGAATTAGTTCAACTGTGTATTTAAGATAAGCTACTAATGTTAGCATGCCTAGCTATTAACTGCTACCAAAAGTAATAACCTAGTGTCACCTGCAAGGCCAAGGTCATAGAATAACATTAGCTAGCTACACACAGTCCTCATCCTGGAAGCTTTTTTCTCATAACAGTAAAATATATATTTTGAAAATACTAGCAAAAAAGCGTAATTCTTACATAGCGAGTCTTGTCCAAGTATGTTTATTTAAGTTATAGTGAGCATCTGATGACATAACGATCTGATCTTATGATTTTTCCTTATAATGCTGCGCTAGAGCTAACTAGCCTTACCATGCAATACCATCCTTTTATTTCCTTGTTATCAGCTGGAGAAGATACTGAAATTTTACTCAGGACTGGTTAGCTTTAGCTTGTCTTTTTTTGCATCATTGCGGCAATAAGTTAGCATAATATCACGTACCCATTAAAAGAATAGTAAAGCAAAGAACACAAGATGAAAAGTTTAAGGAATGGATTGTCAGTGTGTTTGTATGCTGTTAGAGTTGGCATACCTAACTAGCTAGGAAACTAACTACAGCACTAGCCGAGCATTACATCCATGGCCAAATGGAAGCATTTTTAATTGAAATTGTTCCAGAAATGACCATTAATTTTGAATTACAAATCTGTCACTGTAAACTGTATACTTGTCAATGCAGAAACAGTAATTAAGAGGAGTGGGCTTTAGCTAACTGTCAGTTCTTTCCTACTGACTTACTGCCTACTTGTGGGTCACGTTGGAGAATTAAAAGCCTTTGTTATGAGCTTACCCATTTAGAAGATTCACCAACAGCTAATCTTGACACACTTTTTTTTTTCTTTTACTTATCCTCACATTTACATTAGTGAGTTATAGTCAATACATCTATGGCTGTGTATTCAAATGTCACCCTGCCATACAGTCAATCTATACTTCATTCATCTCATATTCATGAGATTCATATATGTTATTTTTATCCCATGTTGGGGAGCATTCGATTTCATGTCTCTCACTGATTTCAGCTTAATGATTTGTCCTAATCAAAGTATTAATCTCCATGAATTGACTATTTCAGTGTGTGTTTGTCATGGTTCCTCCACTGAAAAGCGGTCAACTAAGCACAAGTATAAATAATATTCAAATAAACCGTGTTTCATATCCACTATTGTTCATATATTAATGTTTTTGTTCTGGTCTCAGTGCAATCTAGGGCTTTAAAACTTAGATATGTCCAGCTCTGTGCACATGCATAGGCTACACAGCAGCACACACAAATGACAAAGAGTCTGTCTCATTTTAAAGCATGTGTGGCTGCATTCATACAGTGTGGCTGGAAAGCCAGCAAACCACAATCACTTTCTGGCTCTTAACAGTGTTTCTCATGCAGCTCCTCTGGGGTGAGAAGCACTAGCAGAATGTGTATTAAGCTCCATCTCTTATACTCTGCATGCTCTAGCACCAGGAGGATGGGGCAAGCATCAGCGCCAGGACTCTGAGTCAATATTAATCTGCCAATATGAAAGACTGGATTATCACTGAGGTCGATTGCCCAGGCCTGATGTTAGAGAAGCATATAATGGGAGGGAGAACGAAATGGACGGGGCTGGAGGAAGGCAGGGAGAGGGATGGAAAACTTCCATTGCTTCTGCATGGTAAACCTTGTCACATGTCTTGCAAGTGAAGCGCCCTGAAATTGATTTGAATCAAGAGGAAACAGTTACAGCAGAGGGCAGAATTACAGGAGAGGGAGGGGGGAATATGAGGAGAGAGCCAAGGACACTGGAAAGGTGGCTGTCATAGCATGAGCCCATCTGCTGGGTATCTGTGTGTGTATACATTACTTATGTTCTGTATGTGTGTGTATGTGTGTGGGGGGAAGGTTGAGGAGGACAAAACATAATGTTGGCCTCGAGGCTCGAAGAAAACATGCAAACAGTTAGTTGCTTAGTCTCCAAAGAAAAACTTTGGAGGTTAAATCAAACTTTTTTATATGGTTTTTAAAAGTCCAGTGAACAAGAAACCAGTACTGGCCAAATTGACAAACTGGTTGACAAAAAATACACCTATGATACAGTTTAAAGGAGCTACCTGTAAGTTTACGTATTGCTACATAGCCGGTGTTAGCATTAACAGCTGTTTACTCACCAGACTTGCCAAGAGCGTTGTCAGGGCAGCCATGGGTGCTACAGTGACTCGGTATCGGAAAGAGACGAGACAGTTTGATCTGGTTTGGGCTAGCCTCTTAGCCTGCTAACTTCCGTAGGAGAAAAGAAGTGATAGAAATATAGAGTTGCTTTCCACCTCTGGTGACCGCTCTTGTTGAGTAAAGGAATGAAGTTTGATGCTGAGCTCGCAACATTTCCTCTAGATTGGTAAGTAAACAGCTGTTAAGCTAAATGTAGCTCCTTTAAACTGTTCATAACGACTGCTTTGTTCCAAATAATTGCTTGTACATTTTCAGTATTTAACTTAAAGTGGCTGTAATCAATATTGTTGTAATAACAAAAATCATTTGACTGCTTGTATGTGAAAGATGCCACTCATCACACAGAATTATCCCTCTGGACTTGACTTCCCCTCAGCTCTACAGAGCCTTACAGCATCTTTCAGCTCATTATTTTGCTTTTTCAAGTACTATAAAGTATGGTTATTTGGAGAGGTGGTGCTTTCTAACAGTGTGAGTGCGCATCTGGGTCTGTTTTTGTGTTCTCTCAGTGTGCAGTGATAGCTCTGAATGGCAGTAAAACATTCAGCAGCACAGCCCAGATTGTGACCTCCTCCCAGGCCTTTATGCCTTCTCATCTCCTTCCCTGCTGAGATCACTTCTGACTCTTTGTCCTCCTTGACCTACTGCTGAACTGTCCTGCCATTATCCTCATCCTACAGAATCCTCCCCTCACATGCACACACTCCACCCCACAGGCTGTTGTTCCCCTGTCCCAACCCCTCTCCATGTCCCCTCCTCGCACCTCTTGTGGGCCAGAGATCCGACTCCATCTCCTCGACAGCCATCTCTGCACTGCGACACTTAGTTCCCGTCCGATGCCTGCTGCCCGCCTGCTAATCGGGATTGGTGGGGAGGAACAGATCGCTGTGAGACATGGCTGTCCTCTGGAGCCCACATAACCAGGCCAAGGTCACTCACATCACTCTTGCGCTACCGCTGCCCTCAGCAAACATGGGAGAAAGATGGAGCCTGGGATGCTGGAGTTACAGGAAAGAGAGATAACACTGCTACTGAGCAGCACTTAGCAGCCAAATTAAGTCTCGTGAATTGAAGAGAACACAAGTCAATAGCAACGCTGGAGTTCATTTTATTTCTCAAATTAGCAATTTGAAGGAAAGCATTGGAATATTATCATCATATCACATGCCTATTTACCCCTTTTGATGAAATATTCAGGCATGTCACTGTGTTTGAGTGTGAGCTTATAGGTAACCTATTTTCTGCTCTCTCCTTGATCAACACTCATCAATAATTCACTCTTGGCCCATTAGTTTTTGTGAGAAATGCCGGGGAGCAAGTTAAACTCGTCAGGAATTCATTATTGAGTGTAGAAACATATGGTGCACGAGCAGCTCTCATTGACGATAGTTACACTGCACACTTAAAGCAAACAGTTTGCAGTTAACCTTGAGATAATATTTGCATCAATTCCAACCCAATGCCACATCTGATTGTTTGGAGTGAATAATGGAGTACCCCTAACACTTTTTACACATTTACAAGATACACGTACAAGAGATATCTCCTCAGATCTCGGTCAGGAATTGTTATGGTATTGAGCCATTCAGCGGCCCATTTCCCCTCAGAGCTGACGATGTGTTTTATGGAATAAGTTGAGAGATGGATACTAAAGTGAGGGCCTCTGTCAGAAAAGCACACAGTGTTGTCATCAACAAGGCTGTTCTTTTTTCCAGCCCATTGCCTTTGCTGTAATTTGCACTCTCAAGCGTTCTCCCCTCCCTCTGCCACCATTATTTCAGACAATGTTTTAGAAATCACAGCCGGTTTCCCAGCCAGTGTTCACACATTTGTCATTACATGTCAGCAGGGCCTGGGGATTTTGCTGCTTCACTTGGCAAAAAGCAATTGTGTGCGTCAAGCTGCGGCTCTGTCAGGGAGGCTGACACACACCTGGAATGAAAAGGGCTTCTGGGTAAAGATGCTTCTGATGTTATTAGGTTGCGTCCTTGGTTGTAGAGTCCATCCTGTTTTACATGTCCCACCTGCGAGTGTGTCTCTTTTTGCCTGGCTCTCATCCATACGCTTGTCTATAAGCCCTCTCAAGGCCTGAGCATCCCCTCTTCCTCCACAGCTAAAGCTCAAACCTTAACTGGCTCTGGCTCTCTGCCGAGTCCTCAGCGCTGTTTCAGAGCCCAGCTTCCAGGTCCTGTAATCTCCCTCTGGCTGTACACACTGGATTGTCACAATGATTTCTGATTAGGTGCTTAAAATGATTGTATTTTACCGCTGGAAGAGTGTATAGAGTTACATAATTAAGTACCGCTGGATGGGGACCAAGACACTGAAATCTCTTATGACAGCATAATCAAAGTTTTAAAGGAAAACTCCAGTTTTTTACAACTTGTCTTATTTTGAGTAGTTTCATCTTTATTATACAAAGATAGAGCGAAGTAATTGGTGAGATGTGGAGACAACATGTCCAAAGTGGCGAGAAACAGAAGTGATCAGACAATCAGTCAGGTTGTAAACAAACAGTACATCACCTGCCACTTAAATTTGAGCTAAAAGTAAAAGCAAATGGTCCCAAAATGCTGGAAAGCATCAATGTTGGAAGAAATGCTCAGATACTTTACTTAGGCGAAGGTAGCAGTGACTTAATGTAAAAATACTCTGAAAAGTGTGTAAAGTATTAGCAGCAAAATGTACTTATCCAAAGTAAAAGTTGTCATTATGCAGAATGGCCCTTTTCAGACTGTTAAATTATGGAGCCCCTAGGGTTTGTGCATGTTATTATCTTGTCTAACCAGATTTTTAAAAATAAATAAATAAATAATCATTTTTCTGGATAGCGAGGGCTCTCCTGTAAGTTATTATTTTATGTGCTAACAAATTACTACTCAATCATTCTTATTAGTGCATGTTAAGCCCAGCGTAGCTTTGCACAACTTAAAAGGTCAAATCAGCAACATCACTGAAACCACTCGTGTGGACATGCAGGTCTTACATGCATTATTTTATATTAGGTGGTTTTGTGGGCCTGTGTAAAATGAAAGTAACTCATACTGGTCAAATAAATGTAGTGCAATAAAAAGTACAAGTATTCCTAAACTCTACTGAAGTACACTACTTAGTAAATGTTCTTTCCACCACTGGTTATAATCCCTCATTGGACAAGAAAACGGTTTAAGCTCATGACCACTGTAAGTGCTTAGGTCAAAGCTGAACAAGGAATGGATGGTTTCAAGAAGCTTTCATTTCGTCCCTAAAGTAAGCAGGGATGGAAACAACACTTTCCATTTAGGTTACTCTTATTATTGTTACAATGTACTGTGTTTGTGTACTTTCTGAGTATTTTTTTAAAATCAGTCATTTCTCTTTTACCCAAGTATTTTTCACCAATGTGCAGTAAAGTGACACCCTGGACTCCTTGGAGCTGATGTTCTGTAACACTCTGTAAATGTGTTGGTTTGCTGGCAGCGTGTCAGGAAGTGCCGGTCCAGACCAAACAGGTTGTGAACAGTCTAAAAAAAATGCAGTCACATTGAGGATGGTGTCATTGTGAGTGGTTGTTTGTCTTCTGGCATGAGTTAAAAAAAAAAAAAAACTAAAAAAAAAACTACATTTAATTAATCACACACCAGCACTGCTAATTGACCCAAATGGAATCACACACATCTGAGCACAGTGTTGCACACGGTGCTTGATCAAGCTCCAGTGATGACACATCTACCTTTTTAGTGAGGTGTGTGAGGCACTTTCCGCTGTTTATGACAATCCCTGTCGGAGAGCTTTAGTGGACTGGTTATATTTTACAGTTGAACATAGAGCAGACTGTGGGGGACTTCATGTGGTGGAAGTCTTGCAGAAGTACCTTCATACAGGTGAGAAAAATAACAAACTTAGTGATTATTGTAGCTCTCTCTCCAGAGAATGTCAACAGCGATGCCTCCACACTGTGTCCAAAAAACTGTTCAGGCACTCTTTTTGGTTTGTGTTTGTGGGCTGCAGCCGCTGTGGAGTTTATATTGTTTACACATCTCCTGTTGTGTGCAGGAGTGATGCCTATTCCATGGTTTCTTTATTAAGAAGCGGCAGGTAACTTACTTTATGTAGCTTAAAATTGCATGTTACACCTGCTGCGGCGTCTATATTGCCGACTTTTTGTTTATTGTCAGTTGTTTTTTGTTTAATGGTTTGAGTTTTGTTTTGCTTTTTTGGTTAATTCTAGTAAGACTATACTGAGGAAGGTGGCTGTGTATTTGTCACTGATAATCAGCTGTGCATAGGCTGCAAAGTGCCACCTGCAGAGACAAGGAACTTATTGTTGGTTTGGATGTAAGGCCCCGGTGGAACATCGGGATGTTGTCCCAGTGGGCATCAACACTCCAATGCAATTTTCGTAGCCTGAAAATGTTCTTTAACATCATAAAATTTCTTTAAATGTAACACAGTAACATTCACTCTTTACATACTTACTTTTTACTTTTATCCTAGTAGAGTGCATTTTTTCTACTTGAGTAAAATGTCTTTAAAGCAACAGTGCTTTTATTTTTTCATCACTCTCCATATGAACTGTATGATGGTCAGATTGCTCGTTTCCTGCCTTATTTGACCTTTTTTTTTTTTTTTTTTTTAGGGAGGCTGTGTGTCATTGAAGCTCAGTAATAAACTTTGTATATGCTTTAGTATTTAATATCAGTTGGAAATTTCTCTTCTCCCAACCTGAGGGTCAAGGCCACCCAAGGGCTCATAAGTTTCTGAAGATGATTAGATAGGAAATTGAATAATACTGAATAGTTTAACCCATTCGGATTAAAACAGTGTAATTCAGTGCAATGTAAAACAACTTGTAAAATGTAGATGAATGCTACTATACTGTATCTACGTTCATAAAATGTCAAATTGATGTGTACTATCTGTATGTATGGTACAGTTTGTGTACAAATCTAGCGCCTGGCTTGATATCTGACAACAGTCAGGGTGCTTACTGGAGGGGGAGACTTGATAATGGGGTGCCAAAACAACAACGTGGCCCCAAATGTCAACAACGCTAAATAGTTCAGTGCTGGCGTTGGGGAAAGGAGTGAGGGCCACACTCCCATCACTGAGCCTGTTGCAGCCGTGAAGGCGGTGAGCAGCTTAAAGAGCCCCTACAGGGTGGGATTTCACAGCAGCCTCCCTTCTTGCCATTTTTCAAACAATACAGCTGTCAGACGGGCTGGGTGAAGCCTCAGTAGATCACACGGAGGGCAGCAATCTCTCCCACTTTGCTATCGCACGCAGGTCCAATCCATTACCGCCACTGGAAGAAATACCAGAGTAATCTGATCACAACTGGAGCTGATTATTTGTGGGGATTACTCAGAGCATATTTAGTGGGAAAAAAATGGTATTTTGATTGTGAGCCTCTGGACAGGAACATAATCTTACACATCTTGAAACAATGGCTGCAGATAAGACTAATGAAGTTGCAGCTTGAAAACTGAAATAAATTGCTTTTCTGCTTGTGTCTGAGGCAGAGGAGCGCCAGACATGAGTCAAAATAACCACATTTCACCAGCACGTTTGTCCACGAGCGATTATAATTCACACCAGGTAATATTAGTCATGAGTCTTGGTTGCATCCGAAAAGAGCAGGACCATGAGGCGAGATCACAGGCATGCCAGAGCTTTAGAGTTAATTAGTGGCACAGATCTTACATCCACAGTGGACATTTACTCCACCCACTTGTGGCTAAGGCAACACATTAATTGGGTCAGTAAAGGACTTTGTGGTGGCAGGGTGCCACAGCAAATGCTTTCATGTCCATCAAAGATCCGACGCTCTCAAAATAGACTGTTCTCACCACTGGCATCACAAATTCACCTCTGCAGAGCTCAGACTCTGGCTGTTACCTACAGGTTGTAACCTACACTCTATCAGCGGTCACTGATGTACGGCGTTCGGTCCACTTTACACACCAACGGCAAGATAAATGATGACTATTTGATTGAAAAGGTTTGTTTAATTTAGTGCCAGACAAGTAAACATTAAACTGGAGTGATATTAGTCACTTCACACAGACCCGTGCACATATGCGCAGGGGCCTATTCGATACATATTAATATGCACCACCCTTGGCACGATCAGCAGCTGACGGCATTAATATTCCCTCTGATTTCCATGCACACGGGCATTAAAATACTGCCATTAACATCATTACCGCCATGGAAATATATCAACAAGTCATGTTGAATTAGTGTTAATGTGCCCGCTGACAGGGTGTGCGCTCCCCCTCCGCCCGGCTGAAGGGGAGCTGAAATGCCAGCATGCTGTTTTCTGCTCAGCCTGGCAGGAGGCCTGCTCAGGCTGCCCACTCATGACCCTCAAACACTTGCTGTTGTCAGGGAAATGGATCTGCCTTTCTGGTGCGCTAAGTTCTTTCTTTTTCTTTTTTTTTTCAAATTGGATTAATTGGAGTAATAGGAGGTTGTCTTACCCTCCCTGCCATGCTTTTTATCTCTCACTAATTGCTCTTGCCTTCCCTGCCTCCCTCTGTCTCTCTAACTCCAGACAATATTTGTGCTTGGTGTCTCTTCCCCTTTCTTCCACTCCCTCTGTCAACCTTTTACACAAACAATCTCCGATCTCCCTTTTTTTTCTTTTTTTTCCTTACTTCATCAAGCCATTGTTTGCTACTGAGTGACTGCTCGTTTTGTGGTGGAAACTGTGCTTTTCACACACTGGTATTCAAAAGAGGTGCTTATCTCACTTCCTGGGCAGAGCGCTGCTCTCATTCTGCTCCTCCAGCTCTGTGCACAGTAAGCTTTCATAGAGGCGTGTTAACATAGTCCAGAATGAAATGTGGACATGCAAAATGGGACAGAGGTCACAACCTCACATAGCCTCACATAACGTACGGTAAACACAAACCAGACAGACTCAAGCATGAGCCAAAACAATACACACCCGTGCTGTATGTTGGTTCACCAGGATGTGAAGAAACTTGTTGCCATGGCGAATGCATGGCTGTGCGAATCAGTGTTTGATGTTGGCATTTTCTTGTCACCAGTTGAATGCACAAAGAACCAGCTGTTGGCCATAGACTGGTTATGTTGTATTTATAGGCAGAGTGTGAATTATACAATGACATGACATGACAGGCGAGGGGGTCAACTTTTTCTCCAGGGCGAAAGGAAACTCAGTACAGCGCAGGCGCATGCTTCAGTGAAGTGTTACAATTCTTACAGTGTCTTGCTTGTTTAACTAAAGCTGTCAAATAAATGTGGTGAAGTAGAAAGTACAATTTTTCCCTCTGAAATGTGGTGGAGTGGAAGTACAAAGTAGCATAAAGTGGAAATACTCAAGTTAAGTACAAGTACCTCAAAAGTGTCCTTCAGAATAGTCCTTAGAGTGAATGTACTAAATTACTTCACACCACTGCTAATACAATTACTTAGCCTTCAGTACACATGGATTTTATTATTGTTCAATTAGCCAACCAGGTAAATCTCCTGAATTCCTGAGTGAAAACAAAGGGGGTGCCTCTTAAAAGGCTAATATCAAAAAGGTAAAAGACTAACAAAACAAAACCACCAAAGCCACACAAAAGACTATTAAAATTTAACGATGAACTCTATATTAATGTCAAAATGTATCTCTACAACAGCTAATCCTCCATTATCTCACTGTTCATGACTGAGAACCTGTGTTTGCTGAAATGAGATCATATATGACATTTTATATTGGCAATGAAATGCCAAGCCAACATTGGAAATGAAAGGGCGCAGCTAGCTAACATTAGCTAAACTGTAACTTAAGGCAAAAGTTAGAAACTAGCTAACATTAGCATCCCTCTTGATACAATCTAAATCTAACTGCTACTGAATATATTTCACCTACAGATGTTCTGCTCATGGTTAGATTGATCTACATTAGTAAGTTACTGTACTTGTAGGAGATGTGTGCATGATCTTTGATGACTCTTTACAGCTAAAACTAATACTAATTTACAAAATTGAAAACTAACCTACAAGACTGTTTTCAGTCTTTATACATAGTTTAATACACACAACAACACATCAGTTCATTGGGTTAAAGATATAACAAGTTAATTAGTGAGCTTTAGAGATGGTGTTTGGCTGATTTTTTTTATTTTATTTTAATTTTTTTTATTTACCCTTGGACAGAACCAAGCCACATGTTGACTAGAAACTGGGGGAACTTGGATCTATGCTAAGCTAAGCTAATTGACTGCTGTCTGTGGCTTTAACAGACAGATACAAGAGTGGTATCAGCGTTTTTGTCTTACTCCTGGCATGAACGTGAATAAGCTTATTTCCCCCCAAAAAAGTCAAACTGTTCCTATAAATTTGTAGATTTTCTGCTTTTCTTTGCCAACATAGGAGAGTAAACTGGGTATTGTTGGGTTTCAAACTGTTGGTTGGAAAAAAGAAACAATCAAAAGATGTAACCTTGGGTTCTGGAAGCCCAAGGTTATATCTTGAAACTGGACAATTAATTAAATGTTTGCGAAAATGATTGGGAGATTCATTAATAAATAAACTAATAGTCAGTTGCAGCCGTGTTACCTATATCCCTGTGTTTCATTTTGTGCAGACAGGAAAAACAAAACTAGTAAAGTAACAGTAACTGTAATAGTGGAGAAAGCCAGTGATCCTATCAGGTTTCTTATAGCTACACAAGCTGTATGTTGAGTTTTACGAGCATTGCGCCTTATCATCAACCAGATCACTCAGCTAATTGTTAACAAGGAACTTCTCTCTGTGTGTGTGGCCACCAGCAACAAAGGACAAAGTCCTCACAGCAGCAGTTAAATATTTGTATGTGCAGTATAACCTACAGGCAGAGACAGGAGCTTAACAGAATATTAAACTCAAATCACAGGGATGAAAACTCAGTGTCACCACAACTCTCTAACTGCTTGGCCCTGTGTGCACTGTATATCCGCATTGGCTCTCTGAGTCTGGGGATGGGACGGGGGAAATGTTTTACGACTTTAAAGTCCAAAGAGGGTTTTCTGTCTCCCACACACACACACACACAACACACACACACACACACACACACACACACACACACACACACACACACACACACACACACACACACAGCCTCACTCACTTGTAACAGCATGTGGGACAAATTTATGTCCTGAGTATCCGACACTTGCTGATGGTTAAAAATGAGTTATACTCAATGAGTTATAAGATGCCTGCGGGCCAGAGGCTACATAAATCCTGGACTAGGCCATGTCACAGTGCCCAGCCGAGCCGGCTCTTGCTTATTAATAGCAATTTACCCACCTTGTGTTTGATGCAGTGCGGCTCTGGCTGGCCAGTCCACTGCAGGCCGCTCCCCTCTGTACTCCACTCCAGGTTCAATCCCCATTCCAGCTGGCTGCAGCCGGGGTTGAGGGCTACACTGACACCTGCTGGTTACTGGTGGTACCTCAGAGTAAAACAGCCTTTGTCTCCATTAACCCATGCAGTGATCCCCATACTGGAGTGATGATAAAAATGTTACACGGCTAAAGGCGCACACCACAGCTCCATTCATATGGTGATTTGACCATTAGCCTATGACTCTGGACAAATGGCAGCCCATTATTAAGGTGTGATGGGGGAGGGCTAAGCCTTTAAAAGTGGCTTAAAATCTCCCCTAAGACATTAAATCATGTCCTACTTTCTCTCCCTTTTTAAGAAAAAAAAAAAAAAAGAAAACCCATCGTTGCCTTTAATGAATTACAAGACTGAGGCAGTCCGCAGAGTGGTGTCCTACTCTGGTTATAACACATCTTGTTCACTCTCTTTTTTAAACAGGGGCTTGGCACTCACTCACTGTTTAAATATGAAGAACTGTATCATCACTGAGTTGCTTTCTATGTTAACTTTCCCTACTCTTCCCCTCTAAGACCCCCCCCCCCCCCCAAACACCAGCACTGCTAGGTGCATTAAAATTGATGGTTGGGAAGCTGTGATTTAAATGCACATCTTGTGTGTGTGTGTGTGTGTGTGTGTGTGTGTGTAATATCTATTTGATTCCCCAACTTGTAATGTAAGTACCCAGGTAGTTCAGAGCTATTTCCCCCCTGGGGCCTCTTCATCACCACAATGTCTTTTACTCTCCCCCCTCTCTGAGTACTCATTTTCTCTCTCTTGTATACACACACCACCACACACACACACACACACACACATGCACACATACTCACACATGCACACACACTCTCTCTCCCACCAGGTAAATTAAAGTTATTGGCTCTGAGGCAAAATAGTAATATCAACATGTCATCACGGGTGTTTTTAATAATATCAGCAGGATTATATTGACAGAGAGGATTAAATTGTTTTACACAGAAGATTATAAATCCTTGGAGGGGATGTGGTATTGTAAATTGCTATTAACACTTAATGCAATCCCATCTCCTACTTAATGCATATCACTGTCTCCTCAGCACACATTAACATACTGTAATGGCCAGTGGTTGGAGGCATCCACTATCACCACTATTTCAATAGCATACCACTTAATAAACATGCTGTATTGATCGTTCCATCAGACTATAGTGTGCCACACTTGTGGTTTCAGTAATACAAGCTCAGGTTCAGGCCCTAATGCATGGATCCAGATAACATGTAGTGTGGTTTATTCTTTATTAATAGTAAATGATCATCTTACAGTCCTATTGACTACATCCCATTGATATATTTAGAACTGCAGAATAGTCACTTTGTTCTCGTCCTCACACTGACCTTCTCAGTTTCACTGCAGAATATTAATTTTAACCAGCGATTAATACGGTATTGATTCTCAAAAGGAGCAAGATCTTCATCTATTTTGGTAAAAACCACTCTGCCGTAATGATCTAACCCCAAGGGCAGGTTTTTTTTTAGATTTGCTGTAAAGAAGATTTAATAGATTCAACACCAGATTAAATGGCTTTCCAAGAAGACTTCTTTTTTTTTTTTTTCCCAGAGAGCTTTGCTACTTTTGTGCCGATGCAGCCTTTGTAATCTGAGGTTTATAGAGTCATGAGATACTGACAGACAATTCATTTCCACGTAATTGTTAGAGTAAGGAAGTTGTCTAGTCGGTTGTCCTCGGCCATCTGTACAGGGTGAACTGGCGATGTGTGATCAGAATGCAAGTGCAGGCAGAGTCTGGTGACTTTATGAAATAAAAACACAAGGTGGTGCTCTTGTCCTCTGGAAGAAGACAGTGTCAACCTGATGCTGGTACTGTATGTATGGAAACTGTATGTTATGTCTCTGAGGTGGATTATCACCTGACTGGCTTTTATCTGTTTGTTGCGACATTTGACTTTCACAGATGTAAGATAAAAGCAGCACCGAGGGGATGGGGATGTAAAATAATGCAGTAAGGAATTTTCTAAGTGAACAATTTTTGATTTATCTTCATACCTGCAACGACATAGACTGTAATGTGCTTCTTCTATCTGGTTATGATGAGAGAAGCATTCAAAGTATTAAACAATTAAAGATTCACTCAAAACAATGACATTTGAATCTTAAATAATATGGGGCATCCAGTGACCTACAGCTAAGACACATACAGTATCTAACCACGATAAACTACAAATATTAGTATTTTCTGGCTAAAGCTTGTGTAGTGGTGGAAATTTCGTAGAATAACTTCACAAAGATTTGACTTCACCATGACCACATGACAAACAATATAACACCAGGTGTAATACACTATACTGCTTCTAGTGTACTGTTACAGCCTATTAAATCATGAATCCTAACTATATCTCTATGAAGTTGAATAGTCCTGACTAAATTAGCAACAGTTCAGTTATAAAAAGGGGGTGGGAAACATCCTTAGGTTCACACCCCAAAACTTGGCTAATCTGCTTCAATCAAGACCGTGTGGGTGTGATTTGATCAGTTTTGATGGCGTCTCCACGGCAACATAAGCAAACAATTGCACATCTGTCATCAAGTTTCAAATCAAATATTGCTCAATTCTGATTGGTACATGGGGATAGGTGGAGTTCCTGTTTATTTGGGGGTTTTTTTTCAGATGAGCCCAGACTACTTCAAACCAGTGAGAAAAATACACACAATGCCATGAATTAACCAAACCTGGTATAACTTTGTCAGGAATGTGTGTCTTTATGTTGGACGCCATCATCATAATTTATAGGAGGAAGCCTTTAAGTGTTAAATCTAGCCAGCATGTCATTGTAGATAATGTAGTTTCTGTCAAACCAAACAAATAAGCATGATTTCTTATTTTTTGCTAGATGTCCTT
The DNA here is from genome assembly GCF_021018895.1 of Seriola aureovittata. Classification (NCBI taxonomy): domain Eukaryota; kingdom Metazoa; phylum Chordata; class Actinopteri; order Carangiformes; family Carangidae; genus Seriola; species Seriola aureovittata. The sequence continues at coordinate 16,147,267 of NC_079382.1, read as the reverse complement.
GAAATTGTAACCTCTCCAAACTAACACGTCACCATTGCTTCTGATAGAGTCTTACCAATACAGAAACTGAATGCAAAGTCAATGACAATGGCAAATCAACAATATGTTTTCAATGCCCCAACAAGAAAATTATTGAATGCTCTGATAATATTAATTCAGCAATACAGTGCCAATCTTACGTGAGGAGAAAAAGAAAGTGTTTGCTTTCTCTTCCATTAGGCGGGCAGGGCTCAATATTAGGACACAGTGCGTGATCCGTCTCAGTCGGCACAGCCCTCGTTAAATCGTTTAGAAAATTGCACAGGGCCGTTTTAATGTGATTAAGACACAAATTGAGCGCGCTACCCACCTCCTCCTCATAACTCCTCTGTCTCTGGACGATGCAAATGTCAGGCATGTGTAGCTGGAGAACAGAGGGAGGGGAGACGTGGATGCTGCATCCTTGACCCAATCAGGTGGGAACTCGGGATACGGCACAACAACATCACATCTGCAGAGAACACTCACGTTTGGTGTGTATCATTCAGCAAGTGGTGTGTTGGTATGTGGGAGGAAGAGTGTGTCTTTGTGTGTGTGTGTGTGTGTGTGTGTGTGTGTTATTTATTTATTTATTTATTTTTTTTGTTTTGGGGAGGGCAGGCAAAGCTGAAGCATCTCATAGATGTGAGTGAAGCAAAGACACACACACACACACACCCCCAACCCCTCTCGCCTTGCCTCTCTCTTCCTTTCTGCGGCCCTCTGTGGTCTCCCGGCCTTCCCCAAGTCATTTCAATCTAAATGCAAATTTCATCAACCTCCCACTAAAAAGACTGATATTAGTATCAAAGCCAATGTGTTACGGCTGTGTCGTGTGGATGTGTCACTCTCAATAGCATCTCCAGCGTGGAAACCTGCCAATCTCCCTCCACTACTGAGAACGGATCTCAGCTTTCTTTCTCTGTTTTCCCCTTTCTCTCTGTTTATGCTTCTTTTTTTCTTTTTTTTCTCGCCCCTCCCTCGTCTTCCTCTCTATTACATTCTCACTCAACAGCACTCGCACTCTGGCTAACATCTTCCCTTTCTGGCTACTTTGATCACTCCATTTTCCCTTAACTACGCCCTCTCGCATCCCCCTCATATTTGGCCTCGTCTAACCTTTCTTCTAGAAGCCCTCCACATAGAACCTCATTAGTCCTCCATATGTTGTGCTTCGCCTCCCCAAGCCCTCCTGCCCCTGCTCTGCACCAAGCAGCTCACTGGGACTCTGCACATGCTTGCAGACCAACAGAGAAACACAACAGAAATACACTCAGCTCCCCTCTGCAGTCACACACTACCCCCCCCCCCCACCCCCACCCCCTCGCCCTCTCTGAAAACGTCCATCCTCCATTTTCCTCTCCTCTGTCCTCGCTCTGTGTTTGCATTGAGGTGAGGCGAGGTGGAGGTCCGGGGATGGAGGGATGGGTGGAGAGGAGAGGGAGCTGAGAGAGGAGGCAGAGCGCCCCAGGGAGGCTGCGCTCCAGGGGTTGTTAACATGCAGGTTGCATATTTCTGAATTGCAGAGCAGCCTTATCTCGCCTTGCTGGGTCACTGAAGCACTTCCTTTCTCACTGTGTGCGTGCCTGAGTGTGCACTGTTTGCGTATTCCTGTGCAAGTACGCTCTCACATGCATGTCTGCGTTTGGGAGCGAACGTGTGTTTCTGTGCATGTGCCTGCATGTTAATATGTGCATATGCGTATGCAACTGTGCTGGCAACAGCAGGAAATGTGAAGCTGTGATGGGGTGGGATTCTCCGCCTCTCTCCCTCTCTCTCTCTCCCTCTCTCTCTCTCTCCCTCTCCATCTTTCTCTCTCTCTCTTTCTTTCTCGCACTGCAGCAAGAAACACTCATCAAACTGCAACACGCATCTCGCAGAAGCCCTCAGATACAGCAGCAGCAGCAGCAGCAGCAGCAGCAGTAGAGCCTGGGCCTCCTGTTAACACACAGACATGACACAGCGACAGCCAACAGCTTAACACTCTGCTCCCCAGCTGGCTCTGCTTTCAGGTGGGCCACTAAGGTCTGCAAGATAAAAGCTTGCACTGCAGGGTGTTAGGCGTTCTAGCCAGGGGGGTGACTCCCTGTGTTGCCATGTGTGGTGTCCATGCCTCCGTGCGCTTGCCTGGTGTAATTTAAGGATTCTGGCCTGTGTGTGTCCTTGGGAGGTCAGGCTCTGCTGAAGGCTGCGTTGCATGCTGGGCCCATACATCTTCAACATGCACCGAGCTCTAAATGAGGCGCTCGCCTTAAAATCTTTGTCATGATCCCCTTCCATTTGTCACAGCGCGGCAGCAACGCTGTTTTCATGCGCGCCGCTGTCGTCATTATCCAATAACGCGGTGTCGTGCGGAGGTCAGAGTTTAGACTGCAGGGTGTGTGGGAAAGGAGGATCACGTAATTGTTATGGTGGAGATTGCGTGGCTTCCACTAAATGTTTAATTAGGTCGGTTTCTGTTTTGACCTCAGTAAAGTGTCTTTGAGTGCAGCAGAGAGACAGTTTAGGGAAAACTATGCTTGCAATAAATCCCTCATATTTGCGTGTTGCATATATCCTTCACCAGTAGTGGTAGTAAAAAAAAAAAAAAAAGGAAAGTCAGTAGAGACATTTCAGCACAGGTTACAGGTGTCTATGAGCTGTCAGATTGTTTCATTTTTTAAATTTAAGAATAAAGTATGGTCAAAATCGATACAGCAGAACCAGAAATATTTATTATATTTTATTAATATTTGCAGTACAACTCCCCGAGACCTGTAAAAAGAGTTAATTATGTGTTGATCCCTTGGAAATATTTTGTGAACCCTTGGGGGATCTATGACAGAGACAATTACTACAGGGAGACAAAGCTGCTCTGTGGTGTCAACAAATGCACCCAAAAAGAAAAAATACAGATTTTCATCCCAAATCATTAATCTCCGTGCACTCGTGCGTGTTTGTTAATGTGTGTGTTTGTTTGACTGTGTGTGTATGCGCCGCAGCGTCTGATGTGTTTTGCGTGAGAAGAGGAGAGACCGGATCAGGAGGAACGCTGTGACCCGTCCCTGGGGTCTCTCTTCATGACTGAGTGGACTTGCACTTTGCAGATTCAGGTTCAAAAACGCTGCTCATAATAGACACACTTAAGATCTTAGCAACCAACATTGCTCTTGCTCTTTGATGCAGCTCAAGGTTGAAGGGAGCATGTGCTTGTTGAGAATATAACATGTCTGTGCTAAACTACAACATGTGCATCCTGGGTCCTTGAGGAGCACTCTACCAGAGGCAAAGCTCTCTGCTTCTGCCTTAGCTGGCTCCATTGTTGATCTCTGGCCCCTGCAAATGCATTACAGCAATATATTTGCCACATCCAGGCCAGTGTATTTTCTCAGAGGAGTCCTTTTCAGCTGCTGATATGGCTTAGCTTAAATCCCCTGGCCCTGTGACGACACACCAACGCAAATGGGCCACACACAGTCGGGTTCAGGGTTTAGAAAGCAGAAGGATGAGCGAGAGGCTGCTAATTATTCCTGCCTCTTCTCTTTCTTGTCAAATCAAAAATAGCGACATTTTGGAATCACAAGCTTGAAATGATTAGATTCAGACTTTCATAAAACTCAAAATGGATCCAGCATCTGCGTGTTCATTCACTTTTCTCGATAGCATTTATGCTTGCATGTTGTTGTATGTGAGAGCTGACCCTTTTAGGATTACATATTTAAATAGATGACGTTGTCCAGCTGTCATGTCAAATCTTTGATGCTCAATATCTCAGCCTTTCATTCGGATTAAAAAAAAAAGAACATTTTAATATCGAAGCACATAAGGGACAATTAATCTCAAGAATATATATTTTTTGTTTCTATTAATGTAACATTTAAGAAATCCAAAAGAGGATAAGGGCACAATCTGTGACACCAAAGTTTAAAACACAGGCTTTTAACCTGCTATCAATTCCAAATTTTTAGAGCTGTAAAAGGTTTGATTAAATCAGTGATGTTTGCTGATTTTCCATGTGATATAGTCAAATAAAACTAAATATAAGGTTGGGTATATATTGAATGTCTTCATGCCCAGCATTGAATACAATAAATCTTTTCCTGCTCTTCTTCTCACCTCTCATATTGGCCTACATTTTCTTCCACCTCACTTTTTTTTCCCCCTCTTTATCGCCTTACTTTGAATGATGTGTTTTTATTGGTTTGCGTGTATTCCCTCCCTGCATCTTATCTCTTCTGCATGGCTGGCTCATTTTTTCCGACTGGCCCGGGTTGTGAGTCAGGGCTCCTGCGGTGAAATGGGAGACCATGCAGGGGGGGCCACCGGGGTGACGGGCCGAAGGGTCCGCACACGACGCCGGACAGCGAGAGAGCAGCTGGGTGTAGAGCGGACCCTGAGGCTGTTTCTGGTGGTGTAGTCGTGGGAGCGGAGGATAAAAGGTGTGTGTGTTTGGGGGGGGGGGGGGGGGGGGGGGTTACCTGGGCTGGGGAGAGAGGGCTAACTGCATGGCTGCTCCAGTGATTGACAGGCTGGTCGGCTGATTGACAGGCTAACTGGCAGAACAAGGGGAGTGTGGGTTCACAGCTCCACGCTACTGCCAGCAGGCATCAATGAGGCTCTGAGGTCCACCAGAGGCCTGGGTGAGTAATAAGTCATGTAGCGCTGGCTGCTATGGACATCCTCCGCTCCCTGCAGCACCTTCACTTGAGGGATGGAGAGAGGAGGAGGAGGAGGAGGCAGAGGAGGAGGAAAGGGAGGCTCACAATTGGA